>NW_019646660.1:0-774 GCF_002806865.2 Cucurbita pepo subsp. pepo
GTATCTATAAATACATTATTTCTTTCTATTGTAAGTTAGAGAGAAAAAAGAAAAATAAACTCAATNAGAGAAAAAAGAAAAATAAACTCAGTGTTTTTTGTCTCTCCACTCTCGACATCTCTTTCACAAATTCGTGAGATTGATTTAACAGGTTTTAGATTGGGTTATAATGGCATTCACCATGGTTCAAAAAAACTTGCTTTGCAGATCCATTTGAGCACTGGACGGGGTTATAATGACATTCACCATGGTTCAAAAAAACTTGCTTTGCAGATCCATTTGAGCACTCGACTGTGCATGTAACCAATGAAATGCAAAATGGGCCAAGCTTTTTTCTTCCTTACAAGTCGAAAGATCACATATGAGAGTTTGGTTCCTGGAGATTTAAAGTGAATTTGTGGTGAACAACATTGTTATGGTGTTACATTATAATCGCCTAGATCCACCCCGAGCAGATATTGTTCTTTTTGGGCTTTCTGTTTCGGACTTTCCCTCAAGGCTGTAAAACGCGTCTGCTAGGGGAAAGTTTCCACACCCTTATAAAAAGTGTTTCGTTCTCCTCTCCAACCAATGTGGGACTCTCACAATTATATCTGCTAGCAGTGGATCTGGACTGTTACAAATGGTATCAGAGATAGGCACCAGACTATGTGCCAACGAAGAGGCTGTTCCCGAAAGTGGGGTAGACACGAGACGGTGTGGCAGTAAGAACGCTGGCCCCTAAGGGGGTGGATTTGGTGAGGGTCCCACATCAATTGGAGAAAGGAAAGAGTG
>NW_019646660.1:5362-14043 GCF_002806865.2 Cucurbita pepo subsp. pepo
TTTCTTTAGCCAATGGCTAAGTTTCTTTGCAATTCTATGTAGTTTAGGTTGCATGTAGAATCATTCAAGCTCGACATGATCAATCTTGCTTGTGGAGTGATTCGAATCTCAAACAAGTGTTTGAGATATTTGATCAACAAGAATCATTCAAGCTAGACATGATCGATCTTGCTTGTGGAGTGATTTGAATCTCAATCAAGTGTTTTTGCCTTGAGATATTTGATCAATAAGGTAATCCGAGTCTTACTCTTCTTGTAGTGATTTTCACATATGACATACGGTTCAATATTACATTAATAACCTTGATTTTCATACAATGGATAACAATTAATTACAAATAAAATAATAAAATTATTGTTAAAAACTAAATAATTAATTACGAAGCTTTAGAGCATAAATCCAACCGTACCATCTTTTTGTGATATGACTTGGTGGCAATCATCTATCTATGTATATAAGGATTGTATTGTTGTGTTTTGATTTTACTTGTGGCAACTACTCATATGTGAGCACGAGAGTTATTCAGTGTTCAACGATTTATAGATCCCTTGATTTCACAATTTTTGTTGTGATTGAATGTATATCTAACTCGATTGGAAGGTTACTTACTTAGTGAGTGTTTTCAATACTCAACCTTTTTAAACAATGTTGTTTTGTAATTGCTATGAGAAACTACCTTATTGTACTTTACCATTTTTTTTCATAATTCACTAGGAAGATTCTTTAACTTTATTTTTAGGACTATTGGTATAACACCCACTCATTGTCAATGCGATTCACAGGAGCTACCACTGATATCGATAATAAACTCGACAACCAATCATAAATTTCAAAATATTTCTAAAAACATTGAGTACAAAAAACCATTTAAAACCAGTACTATTTAAAACTTAAAACGACCAAAGTAAATTCTTGACAACGAAAGCATAAGTACACAAAACAGACACAGATATGGATTCCCAAATAGTCTCTAGCCTGCTGGTCTCGTCCTCGTCCTCGGTTGGCCTGCATCAACTAAATCTGGAAAGAAAAGTTAAAAATAATTTTGATGAATAAGTAAATTACCCAGTAAGTAGCGAGCTTATTTTTCATGAGTACATAACTAATCTTTCGAGGTGTTTTTAAGTTTTATTCGCCATTGACTCCTAGTTTCTCTTACTAGAGTCATCTGTTCATTAATGAGATATCTCAGCTACCTCAATCTTAGGTTACTGACTCTCTCTCGANAGTCAAATACAGCCCGTCTACTAATTCCTTTGGCGGCTTGTTTATCTCATATACCAACGGTTAGGAATACTTATGCTCCCTGACTTAGCACACAATGCGTTGGTCAGGAACTCCGCGGGAATTAGTAGACTATGATACTCATATAAATAAGCCATGGCTCAACAATCAATAAGCATATCCTAGAGTCATAACATTTCCATTAACATGCATACTCACATTTACTGCATGCTTTCATACATTTATCATGTTCAACATACAGAACATTCTAGTAATCATTTATATCATGCTTACATCACAAGCAAGCAATCAAGATATACAATAAACATTCAATATCATCAAAACTCATTTTAACATACTAAGCTCTTAATCAGGTAAACAACATACTCACATGTTGTCAACAAGTTAAGAACTAACTTAAAAAACGATATGCTACTTACCTGGTTTCGAATCCCTTTCTCTCTTGAATGTACGTCTAATAGGGTATTTCAACACAATTTCCTCCAATCAGACCTATATTTCACTATTTTCAAGGTAAGTATAGGTCAAAACGAATCGAACGGGACAAACCCGAAGCCAAAATGAGGTCTCATGCGCCCTCACATTCTCGGTGTGTTTGTCCCACGTGCCAGGAGAACTCCTAGTCGCACGCCCAGTCGCGGCTCCTCACGCGCCTTGCGTGTAGTGCACGCGCTCCTTCTTCTTCCTTGCGTTTTCTGAAATTTTCCCAACTTTTCTATTAATGCCGATTATGTCCCGAAGCCATATTCCACCCCTACAGCCCGAATTTCGTCCCGACTTCCACTACAACTTTATAGATCTCCTTATTACGATTCTAACAAGCCATATTTTATAACTTATTATGCAGTATAGACCAAAATATCAGAATTTAAAGATTCGGTCAAATGGGTTTTCTTACCTTCGAATAAATGCCTAATATGGCTTATCCGTTGAGCTTCGAATGCTAAGGAATTTCTCAAGCTTAAGCCCCCGACAAGGAAATCTCCAAACCATGAGGAATTTCGAAAGAGTCACCAATTTCAACTCATTCCCCTGTTTACTGTTTTTCCTTCTTTTCTGTTCTTAGTTTTTAATCCCATAACCACCGGCACCACCTCACACTTCTCTCTTTCTTTCTTTTCCCATGGCAGCAGCTTCCATTCCTCCTTTCTCCATGGCAGCAGCTTGAAGCTGCTGCTGTCTTTTTTTTCTTTATTTTTTTTTTATTTTTTTATTAATTAATTCATTTATTATCAACACAAAAACATACAATTGGTACGGATTGGTACGGATTATTTTTACACAAATTATTTTTACTTTTGGGTCATTACAATTGGTACGGATTCAAATTAGTTTATGTTATACGAAAAAACATCAAAGTGTCAAAAAGATAACAAAACATACATACATCTTATATTATCATAGTGTAGCTATATTATTCATTATTTTCACATTATAAGGGTTGAATATAGTCTCCCACAGACTAACAATCACACCATGATTAGTTCGGTTCTTGTTAGCACTTAATTCTTGAAATCATCTTCTTTTGAGTTCATCAAATTGCATATCATTGAGCGTCAGTTCTTTAGTTGCAAATTTAAAACAGACGCATAAATCGATATAAGAACACGAACGTATGATCTCCATAGTCAGTAGAGGTGTTGCATGCGATTTGTGTTAGAAGACTTCTTTTTTATACTAGTGGCGGGTCCCTTCAACTTCAACTACAATAACATTCAAACACTTAACATTAAGTTTGAAATTTTCGAAATACTTTGAATGGTTTGGTGGAATGATGGTTGGCTTTTTGGCCCTTAACCTCAAATTAATTAATTAATTGATGTTTTGATGATAACAAATCTACCTTCAATTATTAACAATTCTCAGTATTTTGTCTACCGTGTAATGTTGGAAATAACGATTTCAACGACTTTTTTGGTTCACTCAAATTAGAGCTAAAACGAAAAAGTTCCAATCGCATTCAAAACAAGATTCCTGACGTGATGATGTGGGGACAAAATTGATGATGTGGGGACAAAATTGACATCATGGACCAGCTGCAAAAATTGACGTCATGGACCAATTGAAATATGATATTTACAACTTTAGTAGAGCAACAAAGGGTGGAATTTTCAATTGCTTTTAAATTAAAAGAAGAGTATTTGAATTATAAAATCATTTCAATTACATCTATTACATTTATAAAAGGTTTCATTACTTTTAAATGGAAAAAAAATTATTTGAATTATAAAATTATTTTCTATATGATTTCGATTAGTTTTCAGAAAAAAGTTATTTGAGTTATAAAATTATTTCGATTATATTTATAACGATTTCCATTAGATTTATAAAACTTTTCAGTTATTTTTGAATGGTTATTCACATGGTTTTCATTAACATTTTTTTATTATATATATATATATATATATNTTAATATTAATTTAAAATAATATATATATATATATATATATATATATATATTTATTTAAATGAAACATGTGGTCTATAGTTTTTCTCGATAAATTTAAAAATAAATAAATATTATTTTTAGTGGTCTATGTTTCAGTTCAGGTTTTAGTTGTACATATCAATTCCTATTTTTACATCACTATTTAAACTCATGGACTCTTCCTATTTTAAAACACACAATATTTCACAATACACAACTTTCATAGTTTCCTCCATCTAAACTTTGTTTTTAAAAAGCCTCCATTGTTGCTCTCTCCAAAGTTTTCAATTTAATTTTGTTTATCTTATTGCGAGAGAGATGTCTATTGTAGTATGAGAAAATTGTAAATCTACTACTTTAGAGTGTTGTGGTGTATGGTGTGTTTCTATAAGGTTTTACACAATTGTATCGATTTGATCCTGAGCCGTGGAAAGGATTGAGTTTGCTCTTGAACTCGTAAAAAGAGCGGTGTAGCGGTTGGGCTCTGATCCGAAGAAAGAGTCAAGAAAGGTTTATTCAAATTCCCAAGAGGCGCTTAGGGAGTGGAGTAAGTCGAGTTTGACCGAACCACTGTAAAACTACAGTGTTATATTTTCTAACCCTTTTCCTATTTAAATTCTAAATTATTGTTAAGTTTTATTGCATGTATTAAGTTTTATTGTTATTAAAAAAAATTAATAATTATATTGTTAAAACCTATTCACCCCTCTAGGGTTAGCATATCGATCCAACAATTAGTATTAGAGCAGGCTGCTCTTATGATTTTTTTATATATAAACTTTATTTTTAGAGCTTATGGCAAATCTACGTGTTAAAAACGGTTTTTGTGAAGGACAATCAACTTCTAGACCTCCTTATTTTGATGGAACTAATTATACGTATTGGAAAGCTAGAATGAAAATTTATTTGCAATCAATTGATTATCAATTATGGTTAAATGTTAGTAAAAACCCTTATATTCTAATAAAAATGGTTAATAATATTGAGGAGCTAAAAATGAAGGATGAATTTGATGAGCATGATATGAAAAAATGTTCTTTTAATGATAGTGCTATAATCTGTCTTTATTGTGCCCTAAATAATGATGAATTTAATAGAGTATCTGTGTTCTTCACATATGAAATTTGTAAAACTCTTGAAGTAACTCATGAGGGAACAAATCAAGAAACAAAAATTAGCATGTTAGTTCATAATTATGAACTATTTAAAATGGATGCAAATGAATCTATAGGTGAAAAATCTTGGAAAAGTATATTCTACTTCCGAAAATGTACGGAAAATTCTTAGATCTCTACCTAAAAGTTGGAAAACAAAAGTGACGGCAATTAAAGAAGCAAAGGATCTCACAAAGCTTCCTTTGGATGAACTTGTTGGTTCTCCCATGACGCATGAGATTACCATGAAGGAGCGCATGGAAGAGGAGGAGCGCATAGAAGAGGAATCCAAAAAGAAGAAAAGTATAGCCCTAAAGTCCATCACATTGGAAGTTGACTCTGACGATGAGGAAGCCCTTGATGAAGATGATGTTGCCTACTTCACACATAAGTATAAAAATTTCATCAAAAGAAAGAAACAATTTAGGAAACATTTCACCAACCAAAAAGGTGAGGAGAGCAAACATGATGAGATAATATGTTATGAATGTAAAAAGTCGGGTCATATAAGACCGGATTGTCCTCTCCTCAAATTATCTAAGAAATCGAGGAAGAAAGCAATGAAGGCTACTTGGGATGATAGTGATGAAAGTGCAAATGATGAAGAAGTCACAAATTTTTGCTTCAGGGCTCATAGTGACAAAGAGGATGAAGAAAATGAGGTAATTCTTGAATCTCCAATTATTTAAAGTTTTTTAGGAGATGCAACTTGATTTAGAAAAACTTGGTTCAAAGTATGTTATGCTTCAAAAGAAATATAAGGCTTCAATTATTAAAATTAAGTCTTTATTAAATGAAATTTCTTGCTTAAAAGAGAATAATCATAACGTTGTAAAACTTGATATACCCTGTGAAAAGCATGTATTTGATTGTGATGAAAAAACTCCATTAATTGATAAAATTAAATTTCTTGAGCATGATTGTTGTAAAAAAGATAAATTAATTAAATTACTCAAAGAAAAGGAATTAAATACTATGTAAGAACTTGGTAAGGCTAACTAGTCTATTATAAAAATTTAACTATAGGTGCTCAAAAATTAGATAAAATAATTGAATAGGTAAGCCTTATGGTGATAAAAGAGGATTAGGCTATGTTGATGACTATTCTACTCCTTCAAAGTTCTAAAACAATATTTGTTAAACCATCCCCATTATGCCTAAGCCTAATACATGCAAATTTGTATCTCAGTATGATAAATCTAGATTTGTGCCTGTATGTCATTATTGTGGTGTTGAAAGTCATATTAGACCTAATTGCTTTAAATTGAAAAATTCTCAAAACATTACTTCCGGAAAGAAAATTTTCTCAAAATATAAAATTTAACAATATTTTAAGAAATAATTTTTCTATTGAAAATAGAATACATAAACTTAGTCCAAGAAATAAATTCCTGCATGATGTTGTTTGTTTCCGGTGTGGTATGTTTTTTAATATGAATGCAAGCATGATTCCTAAATGTGTGAAAACTAACTTGTTAGGACCCAAACAAGTATGGGTACCAAAAGGTCAATTTTGAATATCTTTATTGATAGGTTTATTTGAAAGCCTCCAAGAAAAAGAAGTGGTATTTGGATAGTGGTTGCACAAGACACATGACGGGAAATCAATCCAAGTTTGTGAATCTCTCCAGGAAGGATGGTGGTTTAGTAACTTTTGGTGACAACAAGAAAGGTAAAATAATTGGTAAGGGTACTATAGGTAATGACTCTGGTACTCTCATTGAAAATGTACTTTTAGTTTATGGTTTAAAGCATGACTTACTTAGCATTAGTCAATTATGTGATAAAGGTTTTAGAGTTATATTTGATAAAAATAATTGCATAATTGAAAATGTTAGTGATAGAAAAGTGTTGTTTGTTGGAAATAGGGATAATAATGTGTATATTATTGATTTAAATGATTGTCCAACAAATGATAAATGTCTTTTGTATGATAATTCTTGGTTATGGCATGGAAGATTAGGACATGCTATTATGCATTTGATTTCAAATATATAAAAAAATTCATTAGTTAGAGGCCTTTCTAACTTTAAATTTGAAAAAGATAAAATATGTGATGCTTGTCAAGTGGATAAGCAAACCAAGTCCTCTTTCAAATTTAAGTACGTGATTTCTACTACTAGACCTCTTCAACTGTTACATATGAACTTATTTGGACCTTTTAAAATAGCTAGCTATGAAGGGAATTAGTATGTCTTTGTGATAGTTGATGATTTTTTCGAGATTTACTTGGGTTTTGATGATAAAACATAAAAATAATGTTTTGAAAAGATTTGTCAGTATTGTAAGACTGAGTCCAAAATGAAAAAGATTTTTTAATTACTAAAATTAGGAGTGACCAGGGAGGAGAATTGGATAGGATAGCATTTGAAAATTTTTGTGAAAATAATGGTTTTTATCATGACTTCTCCTCTCTGCGGACTCCTCAACAAAATGGTGTGGTTGAAAGAAAAAATCGTACTTTACAATAATTTGCTAGATCAATATTAAATGAATATGATTTACCTAAATATTTTTGGGCGGAAGCTGCTAATACCACATGTTATGTTTCAAACAGAGTTTTAATTAGACCCTGTTTAGATAAAACTCCTTATGAACTTTGGCATAATAAAATTCTAAATATTGGGTATTTCAAAGTTTTTGGTTGCAAATGTTTTATTTTGAACAACAAAGAAAAGTTGGGACATTTTGGTTCTAAGACGGATATTGGTATTTTTTCTTGGTTATTCATCTATTAGTAAAGCTTATAGAGTTTTCAATAAGAGAACTTTAGTTATAGAAGAATCTATGCATGTGGTATTTGATGAATCTTGTAATGATATTTTTGATGAGTCCATTTGTAGGGATGATTTAGAAATTTTTTTGGAGATTTATTTGTCAGTGACAAAGGAAAGGAAACTCCTTCAAGTAAAGAAGAAGTGAGCTTAAATGAAAAGAAGGAAGAAAGTTGATTCTAAGACGGATATTGGTATTTTTTCTTGGTTATTCATCTATTAGTAAAGCTTATAGAGTTTTGAATAAGAGAACTTTAGTTATAGAAGAATCTATGCATGTGATATTTGATGAATCTTGTAATCTATACATGTGGTATTTGATAAATCTTGTAATGATATTTTTAATGAGTTTATTTATAGGGATGATTTAGAAATTTTTTTGGAGATTTATTTGTCAGTGACAAAGGAAAGGAAAGGAAACTCTTTCAAGTAAAGAAGAATGAGTTTAAATGAAAAGAAGAAAGTTCATTTTTTAGAGATTTACTTGTCAGTGACAAAGGAAAGGAAACTCTTTCCAGTAAAGAAGAAATGAGCTTAAATAAAAAGAAGAAAGTTTTTCATTTTTTTNCAGTGACAAAGGAAAGGAAACTCTTTCCAGTAAAGAAGAAATGAGCTTAAATAAAAAGAAGAAAGTTTTTCATTTTTTTGGAGATTTACTTGTCAGTGACCAAGGAAAGGAAACTCTTTCAAATAAAGAACAAGTGAGCTTAAATGAAAAGAAGAAATGCCAAAAGTATAGAGGTATGCCTCATTGATAAGAATCACGGTGTTCCAAAACAACAGAATTCGAACCAACGCACGGAGAGCTCAATTCATTTCAAACCTGTTGCATTAGCCACTCAAGCACATCAACATTTCTTAAAAAAAACTATGTTTAATTTCATAAATTATGTAAAAGTCAAATGGTCAATTTGACTTATTCTTTGTGGAGATTAAAGGGGATCGAAAATAAATCTCATCCACAAACATCTCGAAAAATCCCGTCCACAAATGTCTTTTGTCGGGAGACTATAAATACCCACAATATGTTATGTAAAATTCAGATTCGTGGATGAATGTAATTCAGATCTCAAATTGAGA
>NW_019646660.1:14981-15470 GCF_002806865.2 Cucurbita pepo subsp. pepo
TGTTATTTCATAATTAACTATCTTGATTGCCTTGAATAGCTTGCTAGTATCAGAATTGCTTTACCCATATATTAGCCTACCTTGTTCATAATTTAGTCACTTTCCTAAACAGCCTACCTTTGTGTGTATAAACACGAGTGTTCCTAAGTGTAAAATCAGTGAGTTGACTGTTTGAGGTCCTAAACATATTTCACTACTGTTTGTACAATCATGAACCAAGACGAGAAAAATGGAAGGGAGATCAATGATCTAGTTGAAGAAGTCCAGAAGAATGAGGAGGAACTAGAAGATGGGATTCATTTGGCACTTATAACAAGAAGACTTGTTAAGACTCAAGTTATGGAGAATGATATTGATGATCAAAGAGACAACATATTCCACACGCGGTGTTTCGTCAAGGGGACTACTTGTAGTCTTGTCATTGATAGTGGAAGTTGCACCAATGTTGTAAGTACCATGTTGATCAAAAGGTTACAAATTCCAACCCAA
>NW_019646660.1:22176-25528 GCF_002806865.2 Cucurbita pepo subsp. pepo
TGAGCCGTGGAAAGGATTGAGTTTGCTCTTGAACTCGTAAAAAGAGCGGTGTAGCGGTTGGGCTCTGATCCGAGGAAAGAGTCCAGAAAGGTTTATTCAAATTCCCAAGAGGCGAGTCGAGTCGACCTGTCTTATATTTTCTAACCCTTTTCGTATTTAAATTCTAAATTATTGTTGATTGATTGCATTTAATAAGTTTCTTAAAAAAAATAATTAATAATTATATTGATGAAACCCTATTCACCCCTACTGTTGCCATATCGATCCAACCACGATTAAATTTCTTTCTTGCCAATCCATTATATAATCCTCTCAAAAATTAAATTAGCTCACTAGGGTTCCCATATCGATCCAACAATGATTAAGTTTCTTTCTTGCCAATCCGTTATATAATCCTCTCAGAAATTAAATTAGCTCACTAGGGTTGTCATATCGATCCAACAATGATTAAGTTTCTTTCTTGCCAATCCATTATTAATCATCTCAGAAATCAAATTAGCTCACAAATATGAACTTAAACAGAAACGGTAGATTTTCGTGGGCGCATATGCCAAATTTATGATATTTCTATAATTAAAAAAATTCATATACGCAATACCTTGATCACAAGCTAGGAAGGGAAAGCCCAAAGAAACAATCTAAGAGTGAATTTGGACGGTTACATATAACTAAGCTTATCCCATTTTGTCATTAAGGTTAACCTAGATAGATGTCTAAGAATTTGTTAAAACATTTATTCTTGAGTAAAAATTTAGAGGTTTCAATTTTATATGGATGACCTGATAAGCCAATCCTAATCCTTAGTCGAACTGCAAGCCTTTTGTTGAAGCAAGAACCCTCAAAAAAAAAAAAAATTAACACCTCTTTGTACAAATTTTCAGATCAATGAAGAGATAATGCGAGAATTAGATTACTTCTTAAGATCAAACATCTAGAAGCACGATTTGGAACCTTGTTCTAAATTGAGTCACTCCACAATCAAACTTGATCAATACTTAATTGAATGACTCGGATACAATCTATCAAAATATTACTAGAGATGACAAAGATGATGCTCAAATTTATAAAGGTGAAAAGATGACAAAGATGATGCTCAAATTTATAAAGGTGAAAGTCTCAATTTGAGAACTAAATTTCATTCATCGAGTTCTGCATTTTATAGAGTGATTTGTGGGTATTTATAGTCTCCACTTAGAAGTAACTTCAAACTCTTCTTCAAATGGCCACTAAGAAGTTAGCGACCATGATTGGAAATACTCTTCAAATGGCCACTAAGAAGTTAGTGACCATGATTGGAAATTACTCCCACCTTTCTTTAAATCTCAAAAAATTAAAAAAAAATTAAAAAAAAATTATATCAACTTTGACAAGTAACACCCCACCCTTTTGCCTCAAGAAATCATGAAATTGAAATAATAAATAAAGTTTGGTAAGAAATTTTCAATCAAATTCAATTTATAACAACCACATCCGCTACTTTAACCGTGCAAATATTCACTTTTGAAAATCAAACTTCAAATGACATTTCCTCAATCGAATCAACTTGTAACACATGAAATGAAAGTTGAACCAAGCCTATCCAATTTTGTAGATGAAGAATGAATTAATCTTCTTGGCCTTGCATCGTGTAATAGATCCAGTTAGAACACCGTGATCCTTATCATGATCTCTTACACAATAATAACATAAAATTTTTTTGGGATTAGAGATCATGATAAGGATCAAGAGAAATGCGAAACTTTAATTAACAATATAATTAGGGATACAAGGATAGTAATTATTAGTATTATTTTGGAAAATTGCACGAGTAGGCTGCTGTTTAAACCAGTTTGGGATGTTAGAAATTCAAAACTTTATGGTAGATTAGCAAGTTTAAAGTGTCCTAATATAAATTAGATGTTTAATTGTGAGCGTTAGGAAAACTAAATCGCTTAATGTGTTCTAATTCGGTGTTGTAAATTAACATAGGTTGACTTGGATTTGAAGGGATGGATTTGTTCTAACTCTAAAGATAAATTAGCAACTTTGGCTTAAGCTACTCAGGTAAGTTGCTTCACTACTGGTTTGGTCGAATGAATTGCTTGAATTATGAACGGTACGTACCCTTTGGCCCTTGCATGTGTCGTACATTGTGATTGTTTAATGCTTGTTTATTATGTTAATGTTGTGTTGTGAATATGTTGTGCTATGAAACTTGATATGTTAAGTTATGTTGTAATTATAAGATATGTCATGTTATGAAATATCATTTTGAGATGTTATACAATTAAAAATTGTGCTATGTTATACATGAAATTTAGAGGCAATAGCGTGAGTGTATGCTAGCCGAAGGCCAGGTCCAGGGGTTCATATACGAGCTCGCCCGGGGTTCATGTGTGTGTATGTGGGCCGTGTGTAGAGATGTAATACACATTTAATTCTGCCCGGACTGTAAGTTGAGACCAAAACCATGAAATGATGTTTTAATAAATGATTGGTCCTAAACATTATTGCATATTCCAACCCCAATAGCGGGGTTACTTACTGAGTATTTCTTAAAATACTTAACCTACGTGCTACTCTTATTTTTCAGGTAAAAGTAAGACCCTTTTACACAAATGACAATGTTGCGGTAAACCCTATGGAACTGAAGTTCGAGTAGATGCATTCATGTTGTATGTAGTCCTTAGGATATATTATGGATCTTTTTTTTTATTTTATTTAAAAATTTTAAGCTATTTATTTTCGCTATATTGTTTTGAGATTTTATTGTGAACGTTTAAATCCATAGCATCGTTTAGTGGCGACCTTGGTTTTGATAGAAAATTAGGGTCGTTAGAGTTGGTATCAGAGCGATACCTCTCACAGTAAGATGTGATTCAAGGAAAAATCTTGGAGGAAGCTAGTGGGCATGTGACACTTAAGTAAACGTGATATAAATTCAACTGCTGACCCTTTGCATGTACCCGAAAGACCGATTACAAAAATCAAGGTTAAGAAGGTTCAAGAGGCCTATACATTGCATATTCAAAGGCTAGCTAGTGTACAAGTTGAAACAAAGCTAGCTGTACAAGTTGAAACAAAGACTTTTGAGCCGAAAAATCTTTATAGCATTAGCATATCAAATCAAGAAGATATTATTGGAATGGCTCACATTGGAAAGTGATTAGAAGACTTGCTTTGGTGGTTGAACTATCAATTAAGACAATTTATGAATGCCTTATTTTCTTAAATGTATATTTAATAGCATTTATTAGCTGTCGTAGTTGGTAGTTGAATTTATTATGTTAGGGTTNCTGTCGTAGTTGGTAGTTGAATTTATTATGTTAGGGTTATCTTTTTTGGCCTATTTAAAGGCATGTAATATTCATGT
>NW_019646660.1:30073-31218 GCF_002806865.2 Cucurbita pepo subsp. pepo
GAATTATGTTGCCCATGAAATTTTAGAAGAAGGCTTAATATGACATGATAATGTTATGTATGAAATTTGGTGACCATTACGTTATGATAATGGGCTAAACCAAGTATAGGTGTAAAATGATTAAAATGCCCCTATAACTATGTACTAGTATTTATGGCCAAGTGACCTCTAAATGACATGAAATTTGATGAGGATCCTTGTGTCATGGTGTAAAGGGATTACACAAAGTTACAAGGTGTAACGACCAGGGAAAGAAAGAAAGAAAGAAAGAAAAAAAAAAGACAAAAACTACAAAAGAGAGAGATTTTGCGGAACCCACGCGAAACGACGGCCACAGCATGCCCAGCCTCCAGCCCACGACTCCCGGCACCATCAGGATACCTGCAAAGAGAAAAAAGACAGAAACTACAAGAGAGAGAGAGATTTCGGAAAAAAAAAAGTCGGGAGTGTCGAGTTTCTCCGACGAACCTTCAAACAACCCTCAAACCAACACCAAACGACCTGTTACCACCACGAGAAGGATCCCTAACGAAAGCACGATAACTCAAGTTGCATTTTGTGCTTTTTCGTAAACACCGTTATCGGTAACAGTCAGAAAATTGGGTTTTTCCTAATCGTTCATAGATCTGTGGTTCTAGGGACCTTTAGGCAGCAAAACTTCCAGAAAAGAAAGAAGGACGACAAATAAAGAGGAAGAGGAAGAGAGAGGACCGAAATCGGCAACGGAAACGCCGCGGAAAGGAGAGAGAAAACTCACCGGAAAATTGGCCGAATTCGGGTAAGGAAGACGAGATCCACGGATCTGGGTCAACCCGAACCCAGAACCCGAGAGGATTAGCCCATTCTTTCCCTCAGCCTCTGCCTTCGGCCCAGCCCAACTACAGCGGCCCAAACCTCAGACCAGCCCAGAAGTTACGGTTCAGTTGAACCAACCCGAGACCAGACCCACGGTCCAATCGAGCCGGCCTGCAACCCAAAAAAAACTTTCGGCCCAACGATAGTCTTGGCCCAATAGCCTCCGTAGCCCGCAACTCGGACCACGACCCGAACCGGACTGCGACCTGCGCTTCGACTTAATGCTACCGCATGACGTGGCTCTCTCTACTGCTGCCACGTGTCAAATAGCGGCGCAGGCGGTCCCTCGG
>NW_019646661.1:0-2623 GCF_002806865.2 Cucurbita pepo subsp. pepo
TCCTCTCCCAAGAATCCTCCCTTCGAACAAGGTACATCATAGAGCCTCCATTGAGGTTCTATAGAGCCCTCGAACAGCCTCCTCTTAATCGAGGCTTGACTCCTTTTCTGGAGCCCTTGAACAAATTACATCCCTTTTCGACACTTGAGTCACTTTTAACTACACCTTCGAGGCTCACAGCTTCTTTGTTCGACACTTGAGAATTCTATTGACGTAGCTAAGTTAAGGGCATGACTCTAATACCATATTAGGAACCACGACTCTCCACAATGGTATGATATTGTCCACTTTGAGCATAAGTTCTACGGGTTTTGCTTTTAGTTTCCCCAAAAGGCCTCAGGTTTCTTTATGATGTAAAATTTTAACTAGAATCTTATGGCAGCAACCATTAACTCGACCAAAGTCTCCAAATCTAACTCGAAGGAAAAGCTGCAGTGACGTGACCAACTTAAACCTAGAGGAGAAAGGAAAAGTATGCACACGAGCACATCGCCATGGCTTCGGTATTCACAGATCGGAATCAGCTAACAGCATAGCCCGCAAAAGTAAAACGCAAGCCAATGGGCAATGCCAGCACAGTGAATCTTTTAAACATAGAAATCATGCGAAGCACGACAATGAGACAAGTAAAATGAGCTCTGCAACGACCGATCCACACGAAACTAATGTAGATATCCCGATTCAGTCGTGAACGTCTACATTTTCCCTAATGTGAGCTAAGGGAAAGAAAAAATGATGGGTTGAGGAGCAAAGAAAATAGCTTGTTTTCTTACATCTAATCACTTGACTGAGTGAGTGAGCTGAGCTGAGCTGAGCTGAAATGTATATGTTTTTTTCCCATTTTTTCTGAAAGTTTAATGATTTTACGACATATGAGAGAGATCATTGTGTATTACATGATACAGTGAAGTTAGAGAATGATTTTCTATGGCTTTTTTGGGTTTGTTTTCTACTTTTCATTGGAATTGATCTGTATTTTGATGTTCTTGAGATGATCATTGACAAAGTTTCAAATTATACGATTTTCATTCTCTAACTTTGAGCCATTTTGGTTGAAGTTTTGATGGTTATCTGCTTAAAATGTTGTATTATTTTTGTTTCGAGTTCAATCACACGTGGGGTTGGCTCGATTTCCTTTCCTATCTAGATTAGCCTTGTTCGTGTGGGAAGGCGGTTGATGAGGATTAGGTAGTCACATAGTTTCATTATGGTCGGAGACGATGCGTTTTAGCATTGTACTTGTTGAATCTCTCCTAGGTAGTCACATAGTTTCATTATGGTCGGAGACGATGCGTTTTAGCATTGTACTTGTTGAATCTCTCCCCTACGAAACGCTTCTCCACCTGTAGTAGCATTTAAGTAATGTTCTTTGATTTCACCTTGTTGATTTCACCTTGTTTCAGCATGTGATTTATAAATGGCTTTTGCATGAACTAGGATACCGTCTCTCTGACGCATAAATGGTTGGAGAGGTCAGATCTGAAGTGGGTAATAAGACAGTTCTCTGTTTTATAACATGACTTTTCTTAGGTAACATTGTGTCTAGTGTGACAACTCAAGCCCGTCGCTATCAAATATTGTCTTGTTTGGATCTTCCTTTTCAGGGTTCCCTAAAGATTTTCAAAACGCGTCTGTTACGAGAGATTTTCACACCCTTGTAACGAATGTTTCGTTCTCCTCCCCAACCGAGGTAGGATCTCACAAAACGTCGCAGAAATTCATGCTTCCCTCACCTTTACTCGACACATGTTTTCAGCTATTCCAATATATTCATCTATGATCATAGTTAGATCCACACAAAGATTTTGCACACATAATTGATCTTACTGTAAAGATTTTGAAGAATCGTGAAACAACTCATTACATAATCAATAATAGCTTGAGCTATCATCTGAATAAAAAAAAAATGCTTCTTTTTATATTTCATTAATATTTTTATGATATAATAGAAATGTCGATTCATCTCTTATGTCGATATCAAACCCATAAACATACCGCTTATTAATTGGGCATGCATATGAAGATTTAAAAATTTTAAAACCTTGATCATAATTTTATATGAAATGGGTTCTATAAAATTTGTGTTAAAATGTTATGATTAGAGATTAAATCAGTAATTGAATCATCATTTTGAAGTTTGTAGGAACCAATGGTGACTAAATGGCGCGCAGCGGTGTGGAAATGGGGATTATTGAAGCCGTCTCCTCCTCTCATCCACTCGTTCCCCTCCAAAGATCATGTCTCCCTTCACTCATTCCATTTCCTCGTCCCTCATTCTTCAACCCTTCAAAATCCCTAAACCTTCGATCTTCTCCGCGAAGCCCCGCAGAAATTTCACTCTGATTGTAACATGTGATTCCCAATCCAAATCCAGAAAACCCGCCATGGATGGCCGCAAACCCACCTCCAAATTCCGTCGAAAATCTTCATACGGTACCTCAAGAAGGTCGATTCTGAAGAAGACTTTCAGTCAGGAGCAAGTGACCTTCACTTCTGCTCTCTCCGATGACCCCCTTATTGCTATTATCGGCGGCGGCATGGCCGGAATAATGTGCGCTCTGAGTTTGGAGAAAAGGGGTGTTCGATCCACCGTCTTCGACACGGTTGGTTATTACTTGGAAAT
>NW_019646661.1:5800-23126 GCF_002806865.2 Cucurbita pepo subsp. pepo
AGTTTCCCCAAAAGGCCTCAGGTTTCTTTATGATGTAAAATTTTAACTAGAATCTTATGGCAGCAACCATTAACTCGACCAAAGTCTCCAAATCTAACTCGAAGGAAAAGCTGCAGTGACGTGACCAACTTAAACCTAGAGGAGAAAGGAAAAGTATGCACACGAGCACATCGCCATGGCTTCGGTATTCACAGATCGGAATCAGCTAACAGCATAGCCCGCAAAAGTAAAACGCAAGCCAATGGGCAATGCCAGCACAGTGAATCTTTTAAACATAGAAATCATGCGAAGCACGACAATGAGACAAGTAAAATGAGCTCTGCAACGACCGATCCACACGAAACTAATGTAGATATCCCGATTCAGTCGTGAACGTCTACATTTTCCCTAATGTGAGCTAAGGGAAAGAAAAAATGATGGGTTGAGGAGCAAAGAAAATAGCTTGTTTTCTTACATCTAATCACTTGACTGAGTGAGTGAGCTGAGCTGAGCTGAGCTGAAATGTATATGTTTTTTTCCCATTTTTTCTGAAAGTTTAATGATTTTACGACATATGAGAGAGATCATTGTGTATTACATGATACAGTGAAGTTAGAGAATGATTTTCTATGGCTTTTTTGGGTTTGTTTTCTACTTTTCATTGGAATTGATCTGTATTTTGATGTTCTTGAGATGATCATTGACAAAGTTTCAAATTATACGATTTTCATTCTCTAACTTTGAGCCATTTTGGTTGAAGTTTTGATGGTTATCTGCTTAAAATGTTGTATTATTTTTGTTTCGAGTTCAATCACACGTGGGGTTGGCTCGATTTCCTTTCCTATCTAGATTAGCCTTGTTCGTGTGGGAAGGCGGTTGATGAGGATTAGGTAGTCACATAGTTTCATTATGGTCGGAGACGATGCGTTTTAGCATTGTACTTGTTGAATCTCTCCTAGGTAGTCACATAGTTTCATTATGGTCGGAGACGATGCGTTTTAGCATTGTACTTGTTGAATCTCTCCCCTACGAAACGCTTCTCCACCTGTAGTAGCATTTAAGTAATGTTCTTTGATTTCACCTTGTTGATTTCACCTTGTTTCAGCATGTGATTTATAAATGGCTTTTGCATGAACTAGGATACCGTCTCTCTGACGCATAAATGGTTGGAGAGGTCAGATCTGAAGTGGGTAATAAGACAGTTCTCTGTTTTATAACATGACTTTTCTTAGGTAACATTGTGTCTAGTGTGACAACTCAAGCCCGTCGCTATCAAATATTGTCTTGTTTGGATCTTCCTTTTCAGGGTTCCCTAAAGATTTTCAAAACGCGTCTGTTACGAGAGATTTTCACACCCTTGTAACGAATGTTTCGTTCTCCTCCCCAACCGAGGTAGGATCTCACAAAACGTCGCAGAAATTCATGCTTCCCTCACCTTTACTCGACACATGTTTTCAGCTATTCCAATATATTCATCTATGATCATAGTTAGATCCACACAAAGATTTTGCACACATAATTGATCTTACTGTAAAGATTTTGAAGAATCGTGAAACAACTCATTACATAATCAATAATAGCTTGAGCTATCATCTGAATAAAAAAAAAATGCTTCTTTTTATATTTCATTAATATTTTTATGATATAATAGAAATGTCGATTCATCTCTTATGTCGATATCAAACCCATAAACATACCGCTTATTAATTGGGCATGCATATGAAGATTTAAAAATTTTAAAACCTTGATCATAATTTTATATGAAATGGGTTCTATAAAATTTGTGTTAAAATGTTATGATTAGAGATTAAATCAGTAATTGAATCATCATTTTGAAGTTTGTAGGAACCAATGGTGACTAAATGGCGCGCAGCGGTGTGGAAATGGGGATTATTGAAGCCGTCTCCTCCTCTCATCCACTCGTTCCCCTCCAAAGATCATGTCTCCCTTCACTCATTCCATTTCCTCGTCCCTCATTCTTCAACCCTTCAAAATCCCTAAACCTTCGATCTTCTCCGCGAAGCCCCGCAGAAATTTCACTCTGATTGTAACATGTGATTCCCAATCCAAATCCAGAAAACCCGCCATGGATGGCCGCAAACCCACCTCCAAATTCCGTCGAAAATCTTCATACGGTACCTCAAGAAGGTCGATTCTGAAGAAGACTTTCAGTCAGGAGCAAGTGACCTTCACTTCTGCTCTCTCCGATGACCCCCTTATTGCTATTATCGGCGGCGGCATGGCCGGAATAATGTGCGCTCTGAGTTTGGAGAAAAGGGGTGTTCGATCCACCGTCTTCGACACGGTTGGTTATTACTTGGAAATTCTTTCATGTTTGAAATTTTCTCTAGTTTTGACAGATTATATACATGACTGCATCTGTTTCATGTTGTCCAGCATGATTGATTGAATTAGTTCTTGTAGTCTACATTTAACCATTATATTGTATTCATAATGAGAAATTTCTCGTTCATTAAGTTAAACAAACTCAGAGAGAGATAGAAGTAGGTATCTCAGAAGTTGGATATTGCAATTGAAAACTCATTGATAGGCGTTCTAGTGAATGGACTTGGATGCATCTTTTGAACCCCCTCTCATGGTAGTTGAAGATTGACAAACATTGGTAATCTAGGAGGGCTCATTTCAATTTTTCGTGTTTATCGCAGGGTGTTCATGGGTTGGGAGGAAGAATGGGGACCAGAAGTCTTGGTCCTGAGCCCCTAATCTTTGATCATGCGGCTCAGTTCTTTACAGTGACTGATAGCCAGTTTGCTCAGCTGGTGGATGGTTGGTTGGGTGCAGGTCTAGTTAAAGAGTGGAAGGGCGCTGTTGGAGAGCTTGAACTCGGTGGTCGGTTTGTTCCATTGTCTTCCTGTCCAAGGTATATTGGTACGAACGGGATGCGGCCGCTTGCTGACTCGTTGCTGTCTCAGGTGATTGAATTTTGCTTCTCTTTGGTTTAGTTTTTAGGATAGATCAAAGAATGGATAATATGGAAACAGCAAAGATTTATGCACGTAACTCTTTAGATTCCATGGTTTGATTATAGTTGAATGGTTTGCTGTTGTTTGGTATCCTACACTTCTTAAGTTTAGCATTTTTCCCCTTTGTTTTTCCTCTAACTTCTCTACTTCTTCTACTATTTGGCTTTTGTTGCTAGACTTCTATGATTAATGTGATGCGGCCCTGCTGGATAAGTAAGCTGGAGCCATTTAATGGAATGTGGCACTTAAGTGAGAATGGAAAACCTTGCGGGCACTTTGATGCTGTTGTTATTGCACACAATGGTAAGCGGATGGCTCTTTCTTTCCTTTAGAGCATGAACACTCCAATTCTTTTTGGTTTTTGATGGTTGCTAGGTGGTTTGATTAAATGTTAGCGTTCGCTACCAAAACACGAATTTATGACGCAGGATGTTTATGTCATAGCTCAAGCCCACTGCTAGTAGATATTGTCATCTTTGGGCTTTCCCTTTTGGACTTCCTGTTAAGGTTTTTAAAATGTGTCTGCTAGGGAGAGGTTTTCACACGTTTATAAAGAATGTTTTGTTCTCCTCCCCAACTGATGTGAATCTCACAATCCACTCCTCTTCGGCAATATGAGACCCCCTAATCCCCCCCCCTTCGGATCCCAGCATCCTTGCTGGCACACCACCTCGTGTCCACCCCCTTCGAGGCTCAACGTCCTTGCTAGTACACCACTCGGTTGTAAGGACCCTGGGATCCAAAGGGAGGTGGATTGGGGGGTCTGACATTGATTAGAGAAGGGAACGAGTGCCAACAAAGACATCGGGCTTGAAGGAGGTGGATTGTAAGACTCACATCAGTTGGGGAGGAGAACGAAGCATTCTTTATAAGGGTGTGGAAACCTTCCTTAGTTGACGCGTTTTAAAAACCTTGAGGGGAAGTCCAAAAGGGAAAGTACAAAGAGGACAATATCTGCTAGCGGTGGGCTTGGGCTGTGATATATTATTACGGTCCGGCTGCAATCTTGATCAACATCTTATTTTTTCTGTTTCTTTACAATTGATTATAAGAACTTTGTCTTTAAGAATGATTAGTTTTTGAAAAGTTTGGTAATGTTGGCAGGCAAATGTGCTAATAGGCTGCTTGCAACATCTGGCTTGCCTCTGATTGCTAGACAAATGAAGGTGCAAGTTTTGATAATCTTTCCAGCTTATTTAGTTTATTGATGAACAATAAGTACTTACAGACTCCTTATTTAATCATGTCTATTCTGTGTTTGTAGAGGCTAGAATTGAGTTCTATATGGGCCCTCCTTGCAGCATTTGAGGACCCTCTTCCTTTCACAGATGCTGCAGCTACACCATTTGAAGGAGCTTTTGTAAAAGGGGTTGATTCCATCTCATGGATGGCAAACAATAACAAGAAGTTCATGAACTTTCAGAAAGACGGGCCCCACTGTTGGACCTTTCTGAGTACTGCTGCATATGGGAAACAGAACAAGGTTCCACAGGTTGGCTTTCACCTGGCTATAAGGCTTGCCAACTCTTGCACATTACCTACATTCTTATCAAATGCTTCTTTTTTCTTTTTAATTATTAGTAATCTCTAATAACATTGCCATGATTATAGTCATCAACGGGTTGGTATTTTGGGGGCTCCGGATAGAACTTGGAGGAGAATGGAGCATTCTTTCTAGAAAATGGACTCTATATATGAAGAGAAAAGTGTGAGATCCCACATTGGTTGGAGAGGGGAACGAAACATTCCTTATAAGAGAGTGGAAACCTCTCCCTAGCAGACGTGTTTTAAAAACCTTGAGGGGAGCCCGAAAGGGAAAGGCTAAAGAGGGCAATATCTGCTAGCGGTGGATTTGGGCTGTTAGAAATGGTATCAGAGCCAGACACGGGGCGGTGTGCCAACGGGGACGCTAGGCTCCCAAGAGGGGTGGATTGTGAGATCCCACATCAGTTGGAGAGGGGAACAAAGCATTTCTTATAAGGGTGTGGAAACCTCTCCCTAGCATATGCGTTTTAAAAACCTTGAGGGGAGGTCGAAAGGGAAAACTCAAAGAGGACAATATCTGCTAGCGGTGGACTTAGGCTCTTGCATAAAGAGTTCCTTTAACTCCATTTTTTGAGTTGACATTCGATATTTGTGTGTTCATAGCCTTTTTTGAAGCAACTTACCTCAACTCTTTTCTTCTTCTTTTTTGGTTAAAATACTGATGGATATCAACAATGATGTTCTATTAGGAGAATATCCCAACTTCTACTGCTGAGAAAGTAAAGAAAAACATGCTTGAGGGTGTTGAAGCTGCCCTGGGGTTGTCGAAAGGGTCGCTGCCAAAACCCATTTACACCCGAGTTCAGCTATGGTAATTGGCAAAAACATAATCCACATGTAAACCAAACCGTCATTTTGCTTCCTTTTATCGAGTTAAGCACGTGAGATTGGAGATTATGCTTAAGTTGTCACACGTGAACCATCGCGATCGTTTAAAATATGGTTAATAGCTAATGTAGGTTCTTTATACAGGGGTGCAGCACTTCCTACTAACTCACCTAGTATTCCATGCATCTTTGATCCTCAAGGAAGAGCTGGTATCTGTGGTGATTGGCTACTGGGTTCAAATATAGAATCAGCAGCTCTAAGTGGCATAGCTCTTGGAAATCATGTAAGCTTCTTGAGTCTTCTCCATTTGTAATATTGCTTATTGTTTTTCCATGACTATCATTACGCTCCGAACAACATCCGAATCCGTGGCTTGCTATGCATTATATTTAACCAAAAACGGGATGTCATTGTAGATTGCGGATTACTTCCAAAGTGGCAGCGAACGTTCCGAAGAATTCGCCGTTGGTTTACATAACGAGTTTCAACCCATTGGAGGACATGATATTGGACAATTTCCAGGTTTGGGAACTGAAAAGCAGGCAGAAAGTACACTTGCATTTCAGCTCACCACTTGAATTTGTCCTTGCTCGACTCACGTAGTGTAGACCGTAACTCTGGTACGTATAATCTTCAATTCACAAGTCGTACAAACAAGTACAAGCTGTTGTTTTTTAACTTTCAGATTGGTTAGTCGTTCGAAAACATAAACGTTGCGAATAGACGTTGAATGATGATATGATGTACTCGAAATTCTTTCTCAACTTTGCTTTTGTTAGTGTTTGCAGAACTACAGCAGGGATGGATCTGTCGTCTCTGTCGATATTTTTGAAGAAACTCGAAATAGTAAGATGCAGAACCGAGGTGACTCAACGACTCCCCCCTGAGATCCATCGCAAGCAAATCATTAGTATGCCTTTCTTTTCAAAAACTCCTAGAATATGAGATCAGTACAATATATAAGAATATAGGATTAGATCTCGTTCTATTTTGGTCTTTAAACTTTCAAACACGTTGGTTTAGTTTTGAATTTTTCGTAAATAGCTACTTTAGTCATTTTCTTCCTTTACTCGATCGGTAAAATGTTCATGTAGGAGGGTCGAGTTTCAAATTTAGAAACAAATTGAAATTTGGGCTAATTCATGAGTTGAATGGCAGAGATTGAAGTTTGAAGGGCATGAAGATGGCGTCATTTTTTTAGGGGATAAGCAGAGAAGATGTTGGCTATATGGCTCCCTAAGTTACTCCCTCTTCTTTGGGTATGGAATCTGATACTTAATCACTATACAAACTTTCCTTCTCTCAATTTTTGCTTTACATTTTGAATTTCAATCATCAAACCCCAAACCTAAAAGCTTCAATTTTTTTAACTTTATCAAGAATTTCCTGATTCTAACCGGAGAGATGTCCAGTCAATAGGACAAATCGTGGTCTTCTAACCGGAGAGATGTCTATGTCCATAGGACGAATCGTGGTCTTTTGACCGGAGAGATATCTATGTCCATAGGATGAATCGTGGTCTTCTGACCGAAGAGATGTCTATGTCCATAGGACGAATCGTGATCTTCTGACCGAAGAGATGTCCATGTCCATAGGACGAGTCGTCATCTGAGCTACTTGTTTCAATCTCTATTTTCGTAAAATTTTCTATTCATTTTTAGGACCGAAATTTCTTGGAGTAAATTTGCATGACCATACATTCCTTTTCCTCATATCTTTTTGTTGTTTTTTATTTTAAGAATTTTTTTAAAAAGGTAAAATATTCTAATAAATTCAATAATAATTTACTACTTTTCCAACACGGAATAAAAGTTAAATATATTTCAATAGTGTAAATATATATATATATATATTTAATTTGGAGGCTCCCTCCATTTTCTATTAATTTAAGTAGTTACGAACATCTAATTTTAAAAAATAATCATATAAAAAAACAGCTATTTAATAAAATGATAATAACCGAAAATGAGCTATTAATTTAATTATTGAAAATAAATTAAAATTTTACTGTATTGTTAACGGCAGTCTCGATGTTAAAGCAAAAAAAAAATATATGAAAAAATTATTTATTTACAAAAAAGAAAAGAAAAATCATTTTAATAAGGCTCCAAAAGTGTAGGACTTTGGTAAAGCAATTTAAATCCTACGTGGATTGTAATCGCGTGCGACGCACGTGAGTCATCCAGATATCAAAACGGCGTTACAGAGAAGAACAAACGCCTCACAATACGGGAAATCCGCCATTGAAGCAAACCTTCGAAGCTTTGACGCTCATCTCTAGAATAAACCAATCAGAATCCCAAGCTAAACAAATATAGAAGAGAGATAATCACTGTATTTGGAGAACAGATCGGAAGATTTGATTTGATAAACCCTTGAAATTTATCAAACTGGAAATTTCAATAAAAATAGTGTATAGCAACGATTGCATCTCATGTTCCTAATTTACATCGCTACGAACTAGTAGTAAGTAACAAACAAACCCTAGAATTTAATCAAAAACCCTAACAATTCATTTCTTGACTTTCCTTGCCTGGACTTTCCTCGCCGGAGACTTTACAGTCTTTGGCTTCTTCGCCGCTACCTTCTTCGCCTTCGCCGCCGGTGCAGCTTTCTTTCCTGGCGAAGTTCGTGACAGTGTTTTCGCAACTTTAGCTGGCTTAGCAGCAGGCTTAGGCTTCGGAGCGACCTTCTTAACCTTTTCTGCCGCCTTACGCTTGGCTGGAGCGACGGCCTTTGGTTTCGCGACGACCTTCGATTTAGCGGCTGCCTTTGGCTTCGCAACGACCTTTGGCTTAGGTTTCACAGCAGTTTTAGCCTTCGGTTTAGCGACGGCGGCCTTCTTTACGCTTACAGCCGCCTTGAGTTTAGAGCTTGCTGGCTTCTTGGCGACAACTGGCGCTGCTGCAGCTTTCGAGCGCGCTGATGGAAGTTTGTAGGAGTTCTTGACCTTAACGAGTTTATCAGCGGCGACTAGCTTCTTCAGATGAACGAGCAAGAGCTTCCTGAAATTGGACGGCAATTGTTTGTGCTTCTCTTCGCTGAATTTCGTAATGGCGTACTGACTCGAGCCGGTCCTCTCCTTCAGCGACACAATCGCTTCGCTAATCATCTGTAGAACAATTTCAAAATTCGATCAGATCAGAACGTAGAAATAGAATAAACAAACATTATCGATCAACACAGAGATCAATTTCTCATACCTCAAAGAAAGGAGGATGAGTCGGCGAAGATCTGGTCCTCTTCGCACCAGATGGTTTCTTAGCCTTCGAAGCTTTAGAAGCCGCAGCTTTCTTCGACTTCGAATCGTTCTCCGCTGGCTGCGCCACGACAGCCACGGTGGCGGGAGCATCGGAGGAGGCAACAGGATCAGCGGCGGAAGACATTATTGGAATCGATAAATAGCTTGAACTCGAAACGTTAGCTAAAGAGCGAGAGAAAGAGGAATCGATTTTAGAGAGAGAAAACTCGATGAGGAGAGAGATGGTTGATTGAATACAAAATTTGAAATTCATCGTCTAATTTTCTTTCACTATCTTAACTACCTTCTCGATCGTTCGAGTGGTCTAAAAATTGAAAATTTTTATCAACGTTAGATGTGAATTTTTTTAACTCAAACTCTATCAAAGTTGCACACGTTAATAGTGGATAATATTTAGTATTAACAAGCGTCAACTTTATTGTAATAATAAAGCGAAACAATCGATTTTTTTTCTTTGCTCGCCTCTCTCGGTGAAAAGTATTGCGCCAACGTACACGTTGGTTCGTTCTTTTTAAGAACTTTAAAATGATTTGTAGAGTCGAATCACTTACCCAATTGGATGATAACATTATGTAATAGGGATTGAGTGTTCGTAAGAAAAGACGTTACTATTTTTGTAGCGTTTCAATGCTACCTTAAGTATTCTAAATCGAAGACTTGCATTCGACACTAGACGCAATATTACTAGTACGAATATTCTTCTTTAGAAACATTGCAATTCAACTAGTTTTTCGATAAGGCGAACGTTTGATTCATAGTCGTGGTTCTTAGAAGTCAAGATAACCACTATAACAATTTCTTGAAGTGTGATTCATAGTATGAGGTCATAATCATTCGTAAAATATAGTAGAAACGATGATCGTAGAACATTAAACAACATGGTATCAAGATCCGTGCAAATCAATATAGTAGAAACAATGATTGTAGAACATTACACTCCTGGAATGAGAGATTTACCAATACTAATACCATCTGAAAAAGGGAGAAACAAAGTCTGATTGTAGAACATTGAATAATATGGTATAAAGATTCGTGCAAATCAATATAGCAGAAACAATGATTGTAGAACATTACACTCGTTGAATGAGAGATTTACCAATACTAATACCATCTGAAAAAGGGAAAAACAAAGTCTGATTGTAGAACATTGAACAACATGGTATCAAGATCTGTGCAAATCAATACAGTAGAAACGATGATTGTAGAACATTACACTCGTGGAATGAGAGATATACAAATACTAATACCATCTGAAAAAGGGAAAAATAAAGTATCGTAGAACATTGAACAACATGGTATCAAAATCCGTGCAAATCAATATAGTAGTAACGATGATTGTAGAACATTACACTCCTAAAATGAGAAATTTACCAATACTAACACCATCTGAAAAAGGGAAAAACAAAGTCTGATATCAAGAGCATTAACAGGTCCATTGCTCGACGAGAGTACAACCTAAATTACCAATACTAATACCATTTAAAAAAAAGGAAAAAACTAAACCTGATATCGAGAGCATTAACAGGTCCATTGCTCGACGAGGTACAACAACCCAAATTAGGAAATATACACATCAATGGCAATGATCATTCCAGCCCCTAATATCTAACATCTAATCAGCAACATTTGAAGGATGCAGAAAGAAAAACCCACTTAAGAGAAATGAAAAACTAACTTGATCATCTGAGACAGCTCCTAGAAGATAGCATGTGCACGTACCTGTTCTTTGCAAAGAGCTAAAATATTCTGTGAGTATAACTTTATCATAAGGAACAGGCAGCAGGCTGAATTTGAGTCTGATCAAGTTTGTTGTGTGTGAATTACAGATTCCAATGCGTATACTGTCCAATGAAAACATCCAGAAACACCCAATAGCTAATACCAACATAAATACAACGCTCCCTCAAGTTCAACATGCTTGAACTCCTATGGTTTTTGTTTGTTCACTGGTTAGGCACCTTGTTCAGGGGGCACAGGAACGATGTCGAAGAGGTTTTCGCGCATTATCGTCCTTGTGGATGGAGAAGTTGAGAGAAGATTGCAGTACTATTTTGTTCACTGGATTGAAGTGAGTCTTGGTCATTTCCAAGGTTGAGGTTGTTGTAATGTGCAGCCATGTATTCGTTTATGTGGCTATCTTCATCATTTATCCTCGAACTATGACTCGAGCCACCGCCATTGGCATTTTCATGAAGTTGGAAAGCAAATTCAAGGTTCCACAATACATCGCCCATAGACGGTCGCTCGGCTCCATGATCATTCAGGCATTTCTCAGCTATATCTGCAAACTTGTTCAAGCTTTCAGGGGTGATTTTACCTTTGAGGTGAGGGTCGATGAGATCCTCAAGAACTCCTTTTCGTTTGCAGTGCAACGCCCATTCCGCAAGACTAACCTGTTCCCTTGGCAGGCTTGGATTTAGAGCAGGCCTTGCACACAACACTTCAAACAGGACAACCCCAAAAGAATAGATATCAGATTTTTCAGTCAGTTGTTGCCTCCGGAAGTACTCTGGATCTAAGTAGCCAAAGCTACCCTTAACTACCGTGCTAACATGACCATGAGCCATGTCCGGACCAGTTTTCGAGAGCCCGAAATCGGAAACCTTTGCAACCCAGTTTTCATCCAAGAGAATGTTGGTAGTTTTAACATCTCTATGAATGATGGTGTACTGCCCTCCTGTGTGAAGGTAGTGAAGTCCTCTAGCTGCTCCAATACAAATCTCCAGCCTTTGCTTCCATGAGAGACGAGTTTTGTTGTTGGTCTTATACAGATGCTCCCTCATAGTTCCCAAACCCATGTAATCATAAACTAAACACATCTCATTGTCTTCATCACAAAAACCAATCAAGGATACCAAGTGCTTGTGTCTCAGCTTCGAAAGCAAATCGATTTCCGTAAGGAACTCGTGAACTCCTTGTTCTGATGACGGGTTCGACCTTTTAATAGCAACTTTTGTTCCTCCATCAATCACTCCCTTGTACACCTTCCCAAATCCTCCAACCCCAATCACATTAGATTCACTAAAGTTCTTGGTAGCATGTAAAATCTCTGGAAGCGAGAAATGCCGAGCCAAACCTTGAGCCAAATTGCTTGCAGTACTCTTCCCCGACACCGTTGATTTGCTCCCAGTCGAATGTGAGTTCCCATAGATCGGTAACCAGCTAGTTGTATGTGGATCAGTCCTTGACCTTCCGTTCTTCCTATAGTAAACTGCAAAGCAAATTGCAATCACAACAAAAACTGCAGCCGCCCCTGCAGCCCCACCAATGACTTCAGCACTGTTGCTCTTTGCTTCAAAATTTCTCTCTGTTTGACTCTCAATCTTCATCCTAAAGGCTGAGGGTTGAGGGTTCTTCCCTGCCAAGTTCTTACCGGATTCAAGCTTGAATATCTCGGCCCCATTCAACATAGCATCCGCATATTCAGGCCCATCCGACAGCCTAGGATGCAATGCCAGCTGAATCTGTTGCATTGATGGTGCTTCTGGAGAAAACACAACATAATCCCTGAATTTAGGAACCCCCGCGGCACCTGCCCAAGCTATCACATCGATCCCGTTCACATCTGCAGTTTGATTGTTAATGAACACATCAAACACCACCTGATTTGGCTTACTCATATACAGATCACAGAAATGTAACCTCACAAGATACATGAACCCGGGATCAATATTAGGAAACAACCATGTCAGATTGAAATTCACATTCACACCATTTAATGTACCCATTGATCTCAATGACCTGTAAAGTTCTACAGGTGCAATATACTTCGGCATATCTCTATAATGAATCACCAAACTTTTGGAAGCTTCAACTGTAACGCCCTCAGAAGCACCATAAAGATAAGGAAAGTCATCATACCATGCTCTACTCAGGCCGGAATCATTCGCTGGAGAAATATAGCTCCCGCCGACATTCAATCTTACCATCGTCTGCATACTCGACGGGGCCAAATCCATGATGCGGTCCCCTACACCCACCATTCTAGCCTTCCCATAGATCTCCGGCATTTGAATCAATTCAATCCCATTAACAAAGGCAAATCCAGAAACAGGCGTGAATGTCAAACTCAGGGATTCAGATTCGGAAGCCGCGAGTGAAAATTCGCGAACAATGTAGGCCTGAGTGAAGGCCTGACATGTGAGATAAGCACTGAAATTCTTCACAAGGATCAAATCATTCACAACGACGGTGAAATAAGAACTTGCAGAATCATGAGGGCCGTATGTGGAAGGGTAAAAATGGAGTCGAAGCCAGTAGCGATTACCAGGTTTGATCAGAAATTTATAAGCCGTCACTGCCGTAAACACCCTAGCCTCCATGTACGGAACCTGCGAAGTCATGGACGGATCTTGAAATCCAGCAGGTGCGGCTAGGGTATTTTTGCCGTCGAGGAATTTGGAATCGGAGGTCCATTTTCGGCCATTATCATCCGTGGCCTCATCATTAGAACCACAATTCAACAACAATGCCTGATCGGAAGCCACAACAGAAACAGAGTGAAAGCCATTAAATAGCCCGAGCAAGACGAAGAAGAGAGAAAACATCACATAGGTATTGACATTCATATGTGCATAATATCTTCGGCGTACAGGAAAATAAATTGACCAAGAAAACAAAAAGGGAAAGAAATCGAAAGAAGAAAGAAGGGGAAAAATGGAGGAAAACCCTTCTTCCCTGCACGCCAGAGGAAAAGAATGACCCAATGGGTTCGCTAGTTTAGGTTTCTTCTACAGGAATCTTAACCTAACACATCTCTAATCAACAATGGAGGAGGTGCTTTAATGGCATAAGGGAGATCGTTGGGTTGAAGGAGGCATCAAGAAGTTCTTTGAAACAGACGGAGCCAACGGAATCCAGCTATTTTTGGATTCTTACAGAAACTTTTCAGTTTGGAGGAAAGGGGTTTTAATCTCAGAAAGAAAGAACATCGCGGGAAATGAAAATCTTCGCCGGATCGTCTTCTTCCATCGTCGTCCTCATCGTGCAGAAATAGGGTTTCTGTTCTGTTCCTGCTTTCTCTCTCTCCTCTCTCTCTCTAAACCGCGTGAACTGTTACAAACAAACGGGAAATTTGAATTTGGCTATATATATAGCATTATTATGGAGTTTTTTTTTTCTTTCTATTTTTATTTTATAGCTCTAAAGGTTAAATTATACCAAATAATTATTAATTTGTCCTTTTTATTTTATTTTATTTTAATCCTTAAATTTATATCCATTATCATTTTAAATGTGGATATTTAATTTTTCATCGTTATAAATTTTAAATTAAAAAAATTAATCAAAATATAAGTATGCTTGTAATCTATAAATTAAAAAGAAAATAGAAAATAGAAAATAGAAAAAATATTAATTATTCTGGTCACCAAAATTCGAAGCAAACCCGTCTCTAACACGTTTGAAAATCTTATTTTGCTACGATTGAGGTTTGATTCAAGGTCGATCAAATCTCGTTGGCTGGTTGGTTGGTTGCCATTTGTTCTTACCAGTCGATTGTGGTCGGTTTCGATTATACATCAAATCATTATTGTCGTTGACGTTACAAAAATACGATAAATTTTAAAAAAAATCAAATCTAACCGATAACTATGGAACAAATTGCAAGATAACGGTGAAAATTAAGTTTTTTTTTTTTTTTAGGATAGCTATAATAGCCCCAGGTGAGTTGATATTATCCATTGACTCATTACGTGTCGACCTCATGGTTTTTAAAATGTGTTTACGAGTGAGAGGTTTCCACACTCTTGTAAATGCTTCATTCCCCTTTCCAAACCATGTGGGGCCTCACAACCAACCACTGAGACCTCGCAACCAAACGCACCGCCTTGTATTTGGTTCTAATACCATCTGCAACAGTCAAGGCCCACTACTGGTAATATATGATTCGCTTTGGGACGTTACTGTATTGCTATCAGTCTCATCAAAAGTTAAAATTTCATTAAATAAAACGAGTTACTAATCTGTCAATACCCATTAGACGTAAAATTGAATGTTTAAGAACATATCAAACACAAAATTGTAAATTAAGGTACCGAGTTGAAATCTCATTCCAGCTCAGAATTTGTACGAGGAATTTAGCGACAGGAGATCAAAAAAACAGAGTGTCTCTCTCCATTTTTTTTTGTTCATCTCTTTGATTTTAAAAATGTGAGTTTAATAACGAATTATTAATGTTCTTCGACTCTCATAGCTCAACCAGAGAGCGGATTACTAACGTTTTTCCTTCTTGAACAAAGTTCTATGAGTAGTCCACAACTTTCGATTATCGAAAACGTCTTTAAAGTAATCACTCCCGACTCTTACGATACAAATTTGAAAGTCGGGAATAAATAGAAACTAATATCATAATTTATAAAAAAAGAAAAAAAAGAAAAAAAAGAAAAAACCGCGCAAGCCAGTGAATTCTACGAACTGCAGTACTGCTTTGTCGTCGTTAGAGTGACAATTTCTTCTTCTAGGGTTTTAGGAACCAATCTCAGAAGCCTACCTCAACATGGCTCCCGATGCTTCAGACGCTCTCGCAGGTTCTTCTAGCACCATCTTTTGTACCTGTTTCCCATTTTAATCTTCTTCTTTTTTCTGCTTATATGCTAACAATTTGTATAATGCAAAATCTTGTATTCTATCCAGTGAGGCAGATAGTTCAACAATTTCTCAACGCCTCTCGTACGGGAAACATTGATCTCATGAAGAGTAAGTTTTTTCATTATTCGAGTTCTTGTCAGCTTGAATTTGATTATTTTATGTTTCTTATAAAGTTTGTCGACTTCTTATGTAATGCTTTGTTATGTTCAATTAGATTTGGCTGCTAGGCTTGATGATGGGAAGGGATTGTCGGGAACTGTGGCTGACATTAAGGATGCTAATAAGCGAGGAGCACTTCATTTCGCGGCAAGAGAAGGAAAGACTGAGGTCTGCAAGTATCTGCTAGAGGAATTGAAGCTCGACGTTGATACAAGAGATGAAGATGGCAAGTTACTTATCCGTTATTTGTCTATTTGTTGGGGGAATTTGGGTTATGAGATAAGGAAATTGTGTTTTAGTCGTCAGAGTTGGCCATTGTTGAACTATAAATCTTCTTAAATCTTTTCTATTGCCTTTAATGTTCAACTCTTTAGGAATTTAATTGGCTTATGTATGATTATTAATTATAGGAATGCTGAAAATAATTTGATATTCCATTTTATGCCCATGATAGATTTTTTTATTTTATTGTCTTCACTTGCATATCGATGAAGTTGGATTCTAATTCGTGTTTTAGATGTACCTTTCGTGTTGTAGAATTAACTATATTTTGTTTAACAAAGAAAACAAGGTAATTAACTGAACTGCCAAGTTTGGTCTTGACGAAACAAGTTCCCAAAAAGAGTTCTTATTTGCAACTGGTACTGGTTTTGATGCTACACGTAGATTAGTTTGGAATCCATGTTAGCATTTGGATTTAGGTGGAGTGTATTGGTTTTTACTTGGTTGAGTACTTCATTACCATTAGACTTATCAAGGAGGCATCGTAGTTTGCATTTGACAAATAGAGGCAAGATGCAGGTTGAGAAATGTTTGACTGTTGAGCACGAGAAGATTAATTTGATATTCTAAATGCTCTCTTAATGAGTATAGAGTTCTATTGGTTTTGTCTGTGTCACTCTTGTATAATTATTTTTTTCTTGTATAATTCTTATTGCCTTTTGCTAGTATGAACTTCAATAAAGGATGTAAATTATTTGTATGATCATATTCTTCACATCAAGAATTCAAGACGCTCGTCATTTTACTTAAAAAGGAAACCATGATGTCCTGTGTTTTTTTCTCCAAGTACTACAATATTAGACCTCATTTGGAGTTTTACAGGTGAAACGCCACTTATTCATGCTGCTCGACAAGGACATACTGATACTGCAAGATACCTTATTGAGAGTGGTGCTAATCCTGCAATAGCAAGCGACTTAGGGGCCACAGCTCTTCATCATTCTGCAGGCATTGGTAAATTCATTTTTAATCCTTCTTCTTTCTTCTCACGCCCCTACATGTAGTGGGTTACAGGGTTCTGTTCTGGGCATTTTGATTTGATTAAGCAGCGGTTCCTAAATAGAAAAAAAGTATTTGAGTAACAGTAGAGTGTATTGCTGGAACCTAGTTCTGCATCATTGTACATCTAATTCTTAGGTCTGGATATTAGAAGGGAACTATTTTTGTTTTAATCATTGAACATCTTACATCTAGATTATTTATCATGTGGCTTGGCTGCTTAAATAGTTACAACTACAAGTGTCTGTTATATGATATGAAATTCTTCCATTACTTGCTTAGAAAGGGGTGAGAGTGAATGGTTTAGGTGGGAGGGAAGGGAGGATGCTTAACCAAACTAAATATTGGGGTTGGCAAATGTACGTGCCATGCCTAGAACAGATAGAAAGGGTAAGGACTAATTTTGTAGAACGACGTATAACTTTTATTAATTCTAATTTCTAATGCAGGAAATATTGAGCTGCTAAAGTTTTTACTTTCAAGAGGTCCTGATGTTAATTCCCAGAGTGATGCCGGCTCCCCTTTGATTTGGGCTGCTGGTCATGCCCAACAGGAAGCTGTAAAACTGCTCCTTGAGCACCACGCTAATGTATATAAGCTCACAATTTTATCTCCATTCTGAGATTTCTTATTCTTAAATATATAATTGATTGAAGTTTCTTGTGTACTTGAGGCTTCTTATTTGATTTCGTTCTAATTG
>NW_019646661.1:29639-31195 GCF_002806865.2 Cucurbita pepo subsp. pepo
GTTTGTATAAAAATGGAAGTGTCCTATAACTTTGAGAGTAGTTTAGAGCTAATGATTTGATTAGTTGGTGATTAGTATTAATTAAGCTGGTTTGTTCTGATAATTACGTGAAAAATGTGTTGATATAGGATGATGATATGGAGAGGACGTGCCAATTTAAAATTTAGATAATAATGAGGCAGTGGAATTTGAAGTCGTGGGCAACCACGACAGCTTAAGAATTAGGCTAATCTAATGAAACAAATTCTAAATTATTTTCTTGGAACAAACTCTGTTTGATAATGCAAAAACAAGACAAAATTGGTTACTGTTAAAGTTTTTTAATTTTATTTGTTGTGTTATGCTTTTATCTTTTAGTCTTGAATTTGGTTGGTGAGTTAATTTCTACTTTAAACGTATATTTGTTTTCTTTAATATTTTGATAAGATTTTCACATGTAATCACTCCTTTAAGCTTTTTTATTTTATTTTATTATTATTTTTTTTATTTTATTTTTTTGTAAGTAGCAGACCCACTCGTGTGGTATGCACGTGTGTTTAAATATGTTAATAAAATAGTAACTTAACGAATCAAGTTTTTCTCTTTGTGTTGTTTGGGTTCAGGCATAGATTATGCATGGTAGAGTTGTTAGTGTTCAGTCTTATTTGACTCGTGATTTTTGGTAGGACTTATATTCCACTAGTTTAGCACGATGATTGTTTTAGATAGTGACACCTTATAATTATAAATGGATGATTTTCTTTGATTATATGAATCTTGTTGATAGCATAGTGATTCTTTATAAATGGATGATTTTCTTTGATTATATGAATCTTGTTGATAACATAGTGATTCTTTATATTGGATAGATTGTATAGTTCTATGCATTCTATTTGGCTCATGATTGGTAGGGAGGATTAGGTTGCATGACCTCCCATCGTTCTAGTGTGTTTTCATTGACCTAACATTAAATTGTACTGTGCCTCAAGACACCCAAGATGCCTTAGTACAAAATTATGTTGTTTTTGAGGGAACATTCCTAGTTTTACATGCCGGTTTGACTACATCATTAGAATGTTTTATTCTAATCGTATGTATTCTATACCTTAGCATAGATGAGCTTCATGATCACTTATTTTTCGAGTGTCTTGAGATATGTTCTTGGGACAACAAAGTTGGTTTTTGTTTGTCGCACTAGTATTAGGGAATGTTTACACTATCAAGTTTGGATGTTAACCTAGCGAGTGATCGTCTATCACTTATGATGGGAGCGCGTCCTTTAGGTTTAACTCTCATTCTCGGCCCCTTCAGACTCTCTTTTAAGTTCGTCAGTGGGATGTATTCTCTTTGAGGGGTTCTTTTGGTCATTTTCCTCGTAATCTTTTCTTAAGGTTTTGAGACTTTTTAATATATTAAAATCCATATGTTTTTAGATATAGTTATATTTGTTTTACTAAAAGTTACCATATTTATCATTTGTGGCATTCATGAAGACTTAATCTAACGAAATTAACCATAACTTAATTTGTTTTNAGTTTTATGTTGAACTAAATTGACATGTCATATTGAAATTCATA
>NW_019646662.1:0-520 GCF_002806865.2 Cucurbita pepo subsp. pepo
ATGTAGTCAGATACATTTTCTGACTCCTTCATCTTCATGCTGTCCAACTCGCCACGCAGAATCTGGAGANCACCTTTTCTAGAATGTCTCACGCTTCTTTTGAAGTAGTTGCCCTTGCAATCTTCTCAAAGCCCGACTCATCAACAGCCTGTTACAGCATGTATAATGCTGCCTTATTCTTTGAACGTGCTTCCTTTAGCGCCTTGTTTTGCGCTGCCGTCTAACCCATGGTATCCTTCAGTTCTTCGAAACCTTCTTCGACCACCTCCCATGTGTCTTGCGAACCGAGAAGAGCTTTCATTTGGATGCTCCAATTCTCGTAGTTCGTTTTCGTCAATCGTGGTAGCGGCATTTGTCCCATCATGTTCGTCAGAGCCGCTTCCTTTAGCGCCTTGTTTTGCGCTGCCGTATAACCCGTGGTATCCTTCAGTTCTTCGAAACCTTCTTCGACCACCTCCCATGCGTCTTGCGAACCGAGAAGAGCTTTCATTTGGATGCTCCAATTCTCGTAGTTCGTTTT
>NW_019646662.1:4846-8368 GCF_002806865.2 Cucurbita pepo subsp. pepo
AACATTTCCCCACTTCTCTCCACTAACCTCTCATTCCTTCCCACAATTATCTCTCCTCAACCCATCCTTCCCAAGAAAGTAATAGTTACTCCAAAAAGAAAAAGAGAAACAATAATTGTCAGATTTACTTAGAAAAAAAAAATGAGAATGACGTTTACCCAGTTGAGATTCTCAGGAGATTTGGGCGAAGATAGATGGTATATATTAAATCTTCATTTTCTTTTATCCTATTTTTTTTAGAAATCACAACCAATTATAGTTAATCTTCATTTAATTATTACAATGGTCTAGCTTTGAGTTAGAAACTAAATATCAATCATTTATACAATTCTAGTAAATGAGGTCACATTAGTAATATTAGATTAAATTTTTGTCAGATTAGTAATATTAAATTAAATTTTTATCCGTAGCGAAATGAGTAGATTAAAAATAGAATGGCAAAAAAAAAAAAACTTCCGAATAGGAAAGGCTGATATTGGAAAAGATTTGAAAACAGAGATCATCAATGGCAGGACAACGATCGTACATCCAATGGCAGGACAACGATCATTATGCTTTGCATAGCGCTGTCGTGACGGTTACTAGTTCTAGCGGGTCCGGCCTAAGGGGCTCCCAGAGTATGCCCACCGGATAAGGAAAGTGGCCCAGCGTTGTGCGAACTAGCTGGTGAGCCCATACTCGCACGTATGGATTGTGTGTAGAGTATATGATACACGTCCAAAATTACCCGTTAGGACAGCACCGTAGAGAAAACGAAATGAAAGATAGGTCCCATCATCTCATTGCATGTGATTGTTGCATTTAACCCTAATAGTGGGGTCACCTACAGAGGATTTCTTTAAATACTCAAGCCATGTGCTACTACATTTTTTAGGTTAAGGCAAGGCATTCCTGTACGGCTGACGACGGCATCGCAACTCGAGACCATGGCACATGCATAGGATAGTGATATTTATTTTCTTAGACTTAGGCTAGAATAGAATGTTTTTAACTTAAACTCTTATTCGTTTTATTTGGTCTTTTGTTGTGTCGTTTTAAAGATGTTTTTGAAACACGTAAGCCCATGGCTGTGTTTTAAGATAAAGGTTATTTTTATGGAATTTAAATGAAGTCTTTCGCATTCAATGTTTATGGTACGTATACAGTAACGACCTTAAATTAAGTAGAAAATTTTGGGTCTTTACAATAATGATATGGTTAAGCTGTGTATACGAAACGACACGGTCACGATTGATTGAAAATATGATACGGTTAGGGTATGGATAGAAAAGGATAGGATTATTATAGATTAATAGAACGATAGGGTTATGCTAGCCACCTAAGGAATATAGACGGTTATGATAGGTCTCATTCATGAAATTGTATGTGTTTGCATATAACCCCATTAGTGGGGTCACTTACTAATAATATTTAAAATACTCAAGATATGTGCTATTTCTATTTCAAGTAAAGGAAAAACATCCTTGTACGACCGACGACGACATTGCAACTCGAGACCATGACACGTGTATAGGGTAGTCGCATACCCTAACTGTATAATAGGATAACTGGAGATCAAATGTAGGCTATAATAAGATAATGTTTTTAATTTAATCGTTTATTTATTTTATTTAGTTATTTGTTGTGTCGCTTTAAAGACGTTTTCAAACACGAAGTCCATAGCTTTGTTTTAAGATAAGATTTATGTTTTACGTGTAGATAGTAACAACCTTAGATTAAGTAGAAATTTTGGATCGTTACAAAGATTATAGTTTAAGGTAGTCTTTTAATTTTAATTTTAAATAGTTTGTAGAATTTCAAAATTATTCCTTAAATGAATTATTATTATTATTTTTTTTATAAAAACAAAAATTAATTAAAGTATGTTTATTATCTTCTATTTAATAGTTAATTAAGATTTATTAAATTATATAAAAAAAATTAACTATAAGAACTCTATTTAAAAATGATTTGTCTCAAGAACACATTTATTTAAACACTAACATGGGAGTTGAATAAGTCGGAATTTTAATTAAAAATTTGAAATAAGCATAAAATGTGATTAATTTTTATTTTAAATTTAAAACTTGTAATTCGCATCAAAATCAATCTAACCAATATAATATATAGGGTTATGAACCAGCAACCTCTGAAAAGGAAAACATTGTAGTTTTATTTTTGATTCTTGACCTATCGTAAGACAACACTTATCAGGATAAAATTACGATACCTAATATGATGGTTCATATTTACAAAGAACTCATTAAAGTCGTTAATAATGTCATTAACCAAATTAGTGGTAACTCAATATTATGGAAATAAGAGTTATTCTTGTATATACTGTATTCTAGCATTGTACATATCAGATTGGGTCCATGTAGATAAGCCATAACATGTAATAAAATACTTCGGTTATTTATTAAAAAATATATATATATATTCTACGATCCAAATTGTTCCTATCTTGCGTGTTCGATATTTGGAAGGGAGTTCTTTCGATCCATGTGGCTTTAGTTGTTAATTTAATAAATGTATAATAAATTTGATAATAACACGAAAAATGGTATTTTGAACATAATTTAACAAATAAATTAGACATTGCTCGATAATTATATAATTTTTTTTTAATTTTTTTAAGTGCTTTTAAAATTATATAATATAGTTTTTGAAAAAAAAATTAGAACTTGACAAAGAATTATAATATTTTTTTTGAAGGGTTAACGTTGGAACTTTTTTCCCTTTTGAGACAAGGTCGTTAACTCGATCTGAAAATTTGTTTTCTCGTTTTAGTATCATACCATATCCACTAAAAATTGTCTTAAGCTTAAAAAATAGAAGGAAAAAAAAAAACATTTACTCATGTCTATAAGACCTCACAACCTCAACCTGTCGAGAAGACCCTCATGAGGCACTTAAATCATTATGTAAATAACCATTTTTCTTTCGATCTTTTTTAATGAATCTGTAAGTGTGAATGTTCGCTGGAACCACCACACCTAAATAGTGGTGAGAGTTGTCTTATTTATAATCATTTAAGAATAGAGAAATATGGTAAATTACAAATAATAGGGAAATAACAACAAAAGAGAAGAATAATAAATGAATACAATATATTTGCTTTTAGTAAAAGGGCAAAGCTATAATGTAAGGCAAATATGCCTTATAATGAACGGTCAACTATCCTTAACACCCCCTTACAAGCTGAGCGTCGGATTTGAACGAACGTGAAACTTGGATCTGAAAGATTCAAAGAGAGGTCGAGAAATACTTTTTGTGAAGATGTCAACAACTTGGAGATGAGAAGGTACATATCGTGTGCGAAGTTTGACAACGATAACAAGTTCTCGAAGGAAATGATAATCTAGTTCAATATGTTTGACCCGCTTGTGAGAAACAGGATAAGAGTAAGGGCTGCTGTGAAATAGGGACCTTGAGGTCATGCAAAAAATGTGTAACCCAAAGAAGTTCAGCAACAGTTGTGGCACGAGCACGATACTCAGATTTACAGCTGAAGCGTGAGACAGTAGGTTGCTTTTTTACACT
>NW_019646662.1:17255-20533 GCF_002806865.2 Cucurbita pepo subsp. pepo
AACTCACCTAAGCTCTGAATCTTTGGGTCATCTACGTTTTCTATTGGTTTGTAGCTACCAGCCAAATCTAAATGTTGGGTTGCTGTTGCGAGCGACGATAGTGATAGGACGTAGAGGAGAAGAGAAGCCACGAGGAAAAGAGCCTTAGCCATGGTGATAAAGTTTAAAGATGATGAAGTACTTGATGGTTTGTTTAAGGAGAAGGTTGGTGGGTATTTATAGGAATGGATAAATGCATAAATGGGGAGGAGATTACAATTTTTTAAACAAAAGTATTCAAAGCGTTTTCTTTTAATATGTTTACTACCCTATTAAAAAAAAATTAAAAAAAAATAAGTCATTTATGGTGAATAAATCAAATAAGGTAATAGTAGTTACTACCATAAATAATAAAAAGTCAATTATAGTCCTTAAATCTACTAATTAAAGCAAAACAAACTCTTTTAATTTTAATTTGGAATATTTTAGAAAATTGAACTAAATCAAGAGGATTATAACAACGGTAAAAGAAAATAATAGTAATAAATAATAAATAAAAAATAACAATCTTATCCAAACGGCTCTCACTAACATCTTATCCCTCTCCCAACTCTCTCTCTCTCCTCAACCATTTCAGTCACCAAGAATGTATCAGTTACTCAAACCAAAAAAAAATGCAGATTTACCGGGAGATGATGCAGATTTAGTTACAGAGATTTTGTTTTGTTATTATGAAAACTTATATTTGAGATATCTTTTTTCTTGATGCAATCGTGTTACAAGATCTCCTTTTCTAGATGATTTATCGGGAGAGATTTTGTTTTGTTATTATGGTGAGTTATATTTAGATCTCCTTTACTTTATACAATCCATTGTGTTACAATAGAATCAAATCTCTTTTTCATTAATTTATCAATAAGATTTTAGTTAGTATTATATTACTTCTAGTAAATGGTAACTAATTAAAGAAAATCGTGAGATTTAGAAATAAGAATAGATTAACAAGAAGAAAAAAAGAAGCAGAGGAAAAAGAAAAATTTAAATTTAACCGAGGAAACACATAGAGTAAAAGAGAATTAAAAGATAAAATAGAGGAATTATGGTCAAGAAACCTATCAAATTCTTTCATATAACATAACAATATCTCCCATAAAACAATAATAATAATAGAGAATATGACTTTACTATCGGAATGATTATATTTGATGTTGACACGTGACCTGTAGTTCTGCACTTGTCATGTATATTGATATGTGTGAATTGTTTATGAATCGATATGATTATGATATGATATGTGAATTGTATGATCATACTTACGATACGATGCGTTTAATGATATGTTTGAGATAGGATATGAGAAGGATGCACTAAACGTAATGTAACGATAGGACTACAATATGTTCATAAGACGATACGATAAGGTTATGTATAGAAAAGCCTATAGTTATGATAGGTTGATAAAAAGATACGATAATGTTATGTATAGAAAACGCTATAGTTATGATATGACTAATATAATGATATGGTTAAGTTATGTATACGAAACGATATGGTCACGATCGATTGAAAAAATGATACAGTTAGGGTATGGATAGAAAAGAATAGGATTATTATAGATTGATAGAACGATAGGGTTATGATAGCCACCTAAGAAATATAGACGGTTATGATAGGTCTCATTCATGAAATTGTATGTGTTTGCATATAACCCATAAGTGGGTCACCTACTCATAATATTTAAAATTAATAGGCCAAAAATAAATAAAGAAATAAACAAATAAAAAAAATTATAAAAAAAAATAGTTAAAATAATAATAAGAATAAATAAATAACTAAATTAAAATTAAAATTAAAATTAAAGTTAAAATATATATATATATATATATATTTCCCCACTTCTCTCCAATAACCTCTCATCCCTTCCCACAATTATCTCTCCTCAACGGATCCTTACGCTATGCAAAAAGAAAAAGAGAAACAATAATTGTCAAATTTACTAGAAAAAAAAATGAGAATGGCATATACCCAATTGAGATTCACAGAAGATTTTGGTGAAGATAGATCTGATCAATAAGGTATATATTAAATCTTCATTTTCTTTTATCATAAGATCTTCATTTAATTATTACAATGACTTAGCTTTGAGTTAGAAACTAAATGTCAATCATTTATACGATTCTAGTAAATCACGTCATATTAGTAATATTACATTAAATTTTTGTCATATTAATAATATAGTAATATTAGATTAAATTTTTGTTACATTAATAATATTAGATAAGATTTTTATCACTAGCCAAATGAATAGACTAAAGACAGAATGACCCAGAAAACTTTAGGAAAAGCTGAGATAGGGAAAGATTTGAAAACAGAGATCCACTAGCCATTTCGAATTCATGATAACAGAATTAAAAGGCAACATATAAAAAAAAAATTAGGGAATTAAAAACCACAAACTAAATATTGAGGGAAAGGTAAATACAGAAGGTAAATACATAGAGTAGTAAAGCACAGACTAACTTGAAATAGCTGTATCTACTTTACAACAGTAACCATGAAAAAATAAGATTTTTAATAAAAATATCCGAGAATAACTTGAAATAGTTGTATCTACTCCTTTATACAACAGTAACCATAAAGAATAAGATTGTTAATAAAAATATAATTATAAACATATGACATTTCAAGACTTTTAACAATGTACCAATGTAAATTAGAGAAATAATATTATAGAGTTCAAACTTGAGACTGATGTCATGGGCTCACATAGGTTGACTTGGATTTCAATGGACTTTCATTAAGGATAACGACGGAATATCAACCTAAGCTAACCAGGTAAGTGACCTTACGATCGGCATGGTTATATTTGATGTTGACACGTGCCCTTTGGTTCTGCATGTGTCATATATATTGATATGTGTGAATTGTCTGTGGATCGATATGCTTCCTATATGTTATGTATATGTGATAATATGTGAATTGTATGATAATAATTACGGTACGATGTGTTCAAGGATATGTTTGAGATAGGATACGAGAAGGATGCACAAAACAAAATGTAACGATAGGAGTAAAATACGTTCATGAAACGTTAAGGTTAGGTTACATACCGAAGTGGTATGGATAAGAGAGATTGATGGAAGAATACGGTTAGGCTACGGGTAGAAAGGGATAGGTTTATGATAGATTGATAGAACGATAGCGTTAGGTTAAGTTCTTGTGATGAGATGACTAAAGTACGTTCACGTAATGATATGTCTGTGATAGGTATAAGAACATTAAGGCTATGATAAGTTAGA
>NW_019646662.1:26201-30593 GCF_002806865.2 Cucurbita pepo subsp. pepo
AAAAAAAAAAAAAAAAAAATTCCTTCCCCAAATTTCTATCAGCAACCTTACACAACTCCCGTCTCTAAACTAAAATGCACGAAAGAAAGGTATGGTTTGGCTTACCTAAACATTCTCCATCCCTGTTGAGTTTTTCCTTAGAGCTTTGCCCTTCCTATAGTGTAAACATAAAGTTTCATATCTCGCTGATGCTGGTTCTTTGATAACGTAAACATTTCGTCTACTCTCGGTATTGTCACTCTCTTCATTCTTGCAGGTGAGTTTGTAAGGAGCGGTTGAATGTTGTGAAGCTATGTAGCGTGTCATGGAAGTCAGGGGAGCGTGGTATGTTGAAGGCACGAGAATTCTGGTACTTTTTTTTTTTTTTTTTTTTTGTAACTGTTACATATGTACTGAAAGCTATGAAAAAAATGATATGACATAAAGAAAAGACGGAAGGGGTTTTTATACATGTTTAATGAACGAAAATGTTGTGACCTCATGCATCATTGTGTCTTACAAAAAATTTGAAATAAGCATAAAATGTGATTAATTTTTATTTTAAATTTAAAACTTGTAATTCGCATCAAAATCAATCTTACCAATATAATACAAGGCTTATGAACCAGCAACCTCTGAAAAGGAAAACATTGTAGTTTTATTTTTGATTCTTGACCTATCGTAAGACAACACTTATCAGGATAAAATTACGATACCTAATATGATGGTTCATATTTACAAAGAACTCATTAAAGTCGTTAACCAAATTAGTGATAACTCAATATTATGGAAATAAGAGTTATTCTTGTATATACTGTATTCTAGCATTGTACATATCAGATTGGGTCCATGTAGATAAGCCATAACATGTAATAAAATACTTCGATTATTTATTATAAAATATATATATATATTCTACAATCCAAATTGTTCCTATCTTGCGTGTTCGATATTGGGAAGGGAGTTCTTTCGATCCATGTGGCTTTAGTTTTTAATGTAATAAATGTATAATAAATTTGATAATAACACGAAAAATAGTATTTTGAACATAATCTAATAGATAAATTAGACATTGCTCGATAATTATATAATTTTTTTTTATTTTGTTAAGTGCTTTTAAAATTATGTTATATAGTTTTTTTTATAAAAAATTAGAATTTAACAAAGTATTATAATATTTCTTTTGAAGTGGTATAAATTATAATAAAAAATTGTGAGGAAATAAACATAAACAAAATTATTACCAAACCATACTTCACCTTTTATTTTAGGTCAAATAAATGTCTATTTTTAATCCTTCCATTGAAGTTGACAATTTAAATATTCTATATTTTAGCCCTTATTTTATATTCGTTTAAGATAATTTTATTTTATGTTTTTCTATTCACTTTCTATTTCTATTATCTAGGGCTAACTCGATAGATGATGTTCTTTAAATTTATTAATTTTGTATTTTTTTTGAGTTGGTTCATGTGTTACTCCATGAAAACATTAGAGATTTTGTGTAACAACCTAAATTCACCGCTAGCAAATATTGTCTGCTCAAGGTTTTTAAAGCGATTGGCTAAGGAGAGGTTTCCACACACTTGTAAATAATGTTTCTTCTCCTCTCCAACTGATGTGGGATCTCACAATCCATCCCTTTTGGGGCCTAGCGTCCTCACTGGCATTCGTTCTCTTCTCTAATCGATATGGGACCCCCAACCTACACCCCTTCGGGCCAGGCGTCCTTGCTGGCACACCGCCTAGTTTTCATCCTTATTTCGAGGTTCTACCTCCTCGCTCACACATCGCTCGGTGTCTGACTCTAATACCATTTGAAACAGCCCAAACCCACCACTACTAAATATTATCCTTCAAGTGTTGGATTAAAAGCTAGTGTTAAAGATTATAAATTGACTTATTATACTCCAGAATATGAAACCAAAGATACCGATATCTTAGAGCATTCCGAGTAACTCCTCAACCGGGAGTTCCACCGGAGGAAGCAGGGGCTGCAGTAGCTGCTGAATCTTCTACTGGTACATGGATAACTGTGTGGACCGATGGGCTTACCAGTCTTGATCGTTACAAAGGACGATGCTATGGAATCGAGCTTGTTCCTGGAGAAGAAAATCAATATATTGCTTATGTAGCTTATCCTCTAGACCTTTTTGAAGAAGGTTCTGTTACTAACATGTTTACTTCCATTGTGGGTAATGTATTTGGATTCAAGGCTCTGCGTGCTCTATGTATGGAGGATTTGCGAATCCCTACTACTTATATTAAAACTTTCCAAGGCCCGCCTCATGGTATCCAGAGATAAATTGAACAAGTATGATNGGTTTTTAAAGCGATTGGCTAAGGAGAGGTTTCCACACACTTGTAAATAATGTTTCTTCTCCTCTCCAACTGATGTGGGATCTCACAATCCATCCCTTTTGGGGCCTAGCGTCCTCACTGGCATTCGTTCTCTTCTCTAATCGATATGGGACCCCCAACCTACACCCCTTCGGGCCAGGCGTCCTTGCTGGCACACCGCCTAGTTTTCATCCTTATTTCGAGGTTCTACCTCCTCGCTCACACATCGCTCGGTGTCTGACTCTAATACCATTTGAAACAGCCCAAACCCACCACTACTAAATATTATCCTTCAAGTGTTGGATTAAAAGCTAGTGTTAAAGATTATAAATTGACTTATTATACTCCAGAATATGAAACCAAAGATACCGATATCTTAGAGCATTCCGAGTAACTCCTCAACCGGGAGTTCCACCGGAGGAAGCAGGGGCTGCAGTAGCTGCTGAATCTTCTACTGGTACATGGATAACTGTGTGGACCGATGGGCTTACCAGTCTTGATCGTTACAAAGGACGATGCTATGGAATCGAGCTTGTTCCTGGAGAAGAAAATCAATATATTGCTTATGTAGCTTATCCCCTAGACCTTTCTAAAGAAGGTTCTGCTACTAACATGTTTATTTCCATTGTGGGTAATGTATTTGGATTCAAGGCTCTGCGTGCTCTATGTATGGAGGATTTGCGAATCCCTACTACTTATATTAAAACTTTCCAAGGCCCGCCTCATGGTATCCAGGTTGAAAGAGATAAATTGAACAAGTATGGTCGCCCTCTATTGGGATGTACTATTAAACCAAAATTGGGATTATCCGCTAAGAATTATGGTAGAGCAGTTTATGAATGTCTACGCGGTGGACTTGATTTTACCAAAGATGATGAAAACGTGAATTCCCAACCATTTATGCGTTGGAGAGACCGTTTCCTATTTTGTGCGGAAGCCATTTATAAATCACAGGCTGAAACAGGTGAAATCAAGGGACATTACTTGAATGCTACTGCGGGTACATGCGAAGAAATGATGAAAAGGGCTATATTTGCTCGAGAATTGGGAGTTCCTATCGTAATGCATGACTACTTAACAGGTGGATTCACTGCAAATACTAGCTTGGCTCATTATTGCCGAGATAATGGTCTACTTCTTCACATTCACCGTGCAATGCATGCCGTTATTGATAGACAGAAGAATCATGGTATGCACTTCCGTGTACTAGCTAAAGCGTTACGTCTGTCTGGTGGAGACCATATTCACGCTGGTACCGTAGTAGGTAAACTTGAAGGGGAAAGAGACATCACTTTAGGCTTTGTTGATTTACTACGTGATGATTTTGTTGAAAAAGATCGAAGCCGCGGTATTTATTTCACTCAAGATTGGGTCTCTTTACCAGGTGTTCTGCCAGTGGCTTCCGGTGGTATTCACGTTTGGCATATGCCTGCTCTAACCGAGATTTTTGGAGATGATTCTGTACTACAATTCGGCGGAGGAACTTTGGGGCACCCTTGGGGTAATGCACCAGGTGCCGTAGCTAACCGAGTAGCTCTAGAAGCATGTGTACAAGCTCGTAATGAGGGACGTGATCTTGCTCGTGAGGGTAATGAAATTATCCGTGAGGCTAGTAAATGGAGTCCTGAACTAGCTGCTGCTTGTGAAGTATGGAAGGCGATCAAATTCGAATTTGAGGCAGTAGATACTTTGTAATCCAGTAATTACTCTTCGTTCTTTTAATTGACTTTCAATTAAACAAAACTCGGCCCAATCTTTTACTAAAAGGATTGAGCCGAATACAATACAAAGATACTATTGTATATCTTTTTGCTAGATATACAAAATTCAAAATTGAAATAAAAATCTAAGACGAAACAACGTAAACATTTTTGTTGTTGTGCCGGATCCGCAATTAAGCCTATGGATCCTTAGAATTGGTGTAGTCGTTTAATATATTATATCCCGTAGCGTCGTTTCAGATCATGGATCGAGCCAAGTATCACAACTTCTTCTACCCATCCTGTATATTGTCCTTTTTGTTCTGTCTTGGAATACAAATTTTTTAGTAAACGAGATTTTACGAAAAAAGTT
>NW_019646663.1:0-448 GCF_002806865.2 Cucurbita pepo subsp. pepo
TCTCAGGTCGCATGAGAAAGTTCCTGTAGCCCTCAACTCTCTGGTCATATGATAGAGTTCTTAGAGCTACCGCGACATTTCGAGGTGTTCGATCGTGTGACTTTTTCTTCAAAAGAGTCAACATCAAACGTCAGGTCTTTAATTGGCAACTCATCAAGGGGAGCGTCGATTGCATTGATTCCATCAACGGTCTTCCCATGAGTTTATGGTGCATGACCCATTTTTTATATCATCCACCTTCGAGCGCCACCGTCCATGAGATGCATTGTGGTCAACATAACTCTTAGGTCCTATGAGCAAGTTCCTGTAACCTTCAAGTATTGTTCTACGTCAAAAATAAAATTTTTTAATTCCTTAGCATCCCGGTTACATTTAAGGGTTTGTGTTTTTGGATTTTTAGTTTGTTAAGTCCAACATGAGCTTGGCTTGGGGTGTGGTTCTCTACGAC
>NW_019646663.1:7735-8929 GCF_002806865.2 Cucurbita pepo subsp. pepo
TGAAGGTCTCGTGTTCGATCCACGTTCACCACACATGGTTCACGTTGCACAATTTGACTATTCAATCTAAAATTAGTGATCATTTCTTTCGAAAATTTCAATTAATTAGCGGAAATATCTTTACTTAAAAACTTTCATTTTTAATGTTAATGGAGATAGTTCAGTTTGGAGAGCGTCAGATTTAAGATTTGAAGGTCACGTGTTCGATCTCCACATTCATTTTTAATGTTAGTGGGGATAGCTCAGTTTGGAGACAGATTTAAGATTTGAAGGTCATGAACCACACCTGTTTCTATTTCCATAACCTGACTATTCAATAAAAAATTAGTCATTATTTCCTTTTAAAATCTCAATGAATCAGCGAAAATATCTTTACTGATGAATTTTCATTTTTAATGATTGCGGGGATAGCTCAGTTGGGAGAGCGTTAGATTGAAAATTTAAAGGTCACGTGTTTGATCCACGTTCACCACATATTGCATAATTTGATTATTCATTTTTTATGTTATCTCAGATGGCTTAGATCTGCATTCATCGCACGTGATAGTTTAGTTGATTATTATTTCTTTTTAAAATATAATGAATTAGTGGAAATAGCTTTACTTATGAATTTTTATTTTTAACGTTAGCGACACTAAAGATTTGAAGGTCACGTGTTTAATCTCCACGTTCACCGCACCTGTTTCCATGTGCATAAGCTGACTATTCAATAAAAAATTAGTTATTATTTATTTTTAAAATTTCAATGAATAATAAATTAGCGTAAATACCGCACTTGGTTGCATAAGTTCATTAAGTTGCACAACTTTATTCAATCTAAAATTATTGATTATTTCTTTTTAAAATATAATGAATTAGCAGAAATACCCTTACTTATGATTTTTTTTTTCAAATATTAGCGAAGATAACTCGATTTTGAGAGCATCAGACTGAAAATCTGAAGGTCACGTGTTTGATCCACGTTCATCGCACCTGATTCACATCACATAACTTGACTCCTGACTATTCAATTTAAAATTAGTGATTATTTCTTTTTAAAATATCAATGAATAAGCTAAATACCTTACTAATGAGTTTGCATTTTTAATGTTAGCGGGGATAGCTTAGTTGGGAGAGCGTCACTGTAGATCTCAAGGTCACGTGTTTGATCCACGTTCACCCCACCTAATTCAAGTTGACTAACTTGCATAACCT
>NW_019646663.1:15240-16747 GCF_002806865.2 Cucurbita pepo subsp. pepo
TCAATGTTAGAGCATTTAATTGAAGATCAAGAGGTCACCAATTCGAACCTAGTTGGGCCCTTCTATCTTGGATAGAAATTTGTTACACTTTTTGGACTGACACTATGTCTAAGGGGTCACAAAGGTTAAAATCCTACAAAATGGATCCATGGCTCACTGGTAGAGAATTTGACTGGTAACCCGTTCACTAAGGTTAAAATCCTACAAAATGAATCCATGGCTTAGTGGTAGAGAATTTGACCGGTCACCCGTTTGAACTTGGTTGGGCCCTTTTATTTTGGACAGACACTTTTTACACTTTTGGACTGACAGTCTTCTAGCTTAGTGGTAGAGAATTTGACCGGTCACCCGTTTGAACTTGGTTGGGCCCTTTTATTTTGGACAGACACTTTTTACACTTTTGGACTGACAGTCTTCTAGCTTAGTGGTAGAGAATTTGACCGGTCACCCGTTTGAACTTGGTTGAGCCCTTTCATTTTGGACAGACACTTTTTACACTTTTGGATTGACACTCTGTAGAAGGAGTCANGTCAGTGGTAGAGCATTTGACTGCAGATCAAAAGGTCATCAGTTTGAATCTGGTTGGCCCTTTTATTTTGGACAGACAATTTGTTCGATTTACTCCTGACCACCGAGTGTCTAAAAGAATAAGAATGATTACCTGGTTGGGCCCTTTTATTTTGGACAGATACTTTGTTCGATTTACTCCTGACCACCGAGTGTCTAAAGGAAAAGAAATAAGAATAACCGATTCCAAACCTTATTCCAAAGTCCTCCACCACATAGAACCATGTACTTAGAACCTAAGGGCCACTATTCTCGGACAAGAACCAAGAAATCATTAAGAAAAAAGTGTGGTATCTAAGCACCCACTATGAACATGGTTAAAAACTTAGCGCCGCTATTCTCGGACAAGAACCAAGAAATCATTAAGAAAAGAACTTAGCGCCGCTATTCTCGGACAAGAACCAAGAAATCATTAAGAAAAGAGTGTGGTATCCAAGCACCCTTTTTTAACTTGCAATCGGTGCTTCGAGAACCCACCGAAAATGGGTCATGACTCCCTTTTTATTTTCACTTACCCCTCCTAAATCTATAAAATGTCTCCTATTTTTATTCATTTTCTCTTTTCTTAAGTATCAAAATCTTAAATAAAATAGAAGAGCTCTCTAGAATATTCTTCTTTGCAAATAATTTCACATAATTTAACATTTTAAAAATCGGTAAATTAAAAAAATCCTACATTGATATATTCGTAATTTCATGTAGTCTTCCTAAGTTTGCCGGCGACATTATTTGTTGTCGAGCTTGATAATGTGAGTTTGTAACCCATCCGTTAGGGTTCTTGGAATTATTCTCTAGATTATCCCTTGCATCTTGGGAGTTGGGCCATGGGTCTTGGGTGAAGGAACCGTTGTTTACGGCCCCTAAAAGTTAAGTTGAGGCTAGTTTCACATAGTATCATTGTCTTTGAGATAACAATTCTTTTCTATTTTATCTAAATTTT
>NW_019646663.1:22998-23749 GCF_002806865.2 Cucurbita pepo subsp. pepo
ATGGATACATTACAAATTTATAATCCATCGTATCAGACACTCGACTTTGAATATATTTTAAGAGTGAAACATACATTAAGCTTTTTTTTAAGTATACAAATATATAAACTTATTTATATGAATTTATTTCTAATATAAAATTGATAAATTTTTTGAAATAATTCTTTTTAATTAATGTATCATTGTCACATCGGTGTCTAGTTTTTTAAGAATGACATGTTACTATTACGAACAAAAAAAAAAAGAAAACTGTAAAGATCAAAAGGATTGGGAGAAATCTCTCATCCAATTGAAAAATGACTAAATCAAATCTAATTCAAATAACTACATCAAATCTAATCCAAATAACTCAATCAAATCTAATCCTAATAGTTACCCTATCTATTTGGTATCATATTTATGTCTCGTATCTATATCTCATTTTTATTTTTGTGACTTTGAAATATTTTGCTTTTATAAATAGATATCTTCACGAAAATAAGTTTAATTTATGTTTAGATGGAGAATAAAAATTAACACTTAAAGGACGTTGATACTTGGGACTTTGATTCCTCTTAGTGTGAAACTTGCATCTTGCAATTACTTGGGTAGAGAGTGTGTTTCACTTAAAATTCACTCAAGAGAAAATAATCAAATAAGGAACCATATTTGAGAGTGGATAACTTTTTTTTTTTTAATTTTTGAGAAATAAGAAAGAATAAAAATTAAAACATGGCATGAATCACATCTTCTTGAATCTTTGTTTTGTTCT
>NW_019646663.1:30203-30562 GCF_002806865.2 Cucurbita pepo subsp. pepo
CATCTTCACTAACAAATCCACCTCGGAGTGATCATCTTCATAAGAGGCTGCAAATTAAGAAGCCTTCTAAGATTACTCAAAAGTGAACTTTTAAGACAAATGAAGTTATATTTGAGCAAGAAAAATCATGTTACGTGTGGCTGGGATACCACGGAAACACCAATGCAAGCAATCACTACCACCTGAAGTTTCTTTGATATTGTAGTTGGATCTATGAGACTCATCCCTCAGATGTGAAAGAGTAGTTATATCCAACATTCTTACTTGTGCTTCTCGTACAGTACTCTCAACAAATGGATCGCTTGATCTATTCTACAATACTTTACTTCCTCTTGATAAGGGTGTGGTATTGACACAAC
>NW_019646664.1:0-10765 GCF_002806865.2 Cucurbita pepo subsp. pepo
AAAAAAAGACGCAAAACTCACCGGAATATGCATATCCTCTTAACGTATACGGCCGTTGTGTAGTCCATGAGTTTATCGGCAGGATTTCCTCGTGGCATGGTGTGGTTATAACAGAGTTTATGTTCAGTTCGCTGATAATACACTCCGGCTTGTACCACCAAGCTACGAATTCATTAACTCCGCCGTGTTAGTTCTTGTAATGTTGCAGTTAGAATTGATTATATGATTTGATTTCTGGGTTTTGTTTACCTTCGGCGTTTGCCAATTCTGCATCGACATGGGAGGGGAGGACTTTGTTGTCTCTGTAATGGTAATAGCTATCTGATTCTTTTGTGGTTACGATAATGCGTTTTAGCCATTTGACCATCCGGCCGCCGATGAATCCCGGCGTGATGACCCGAACGGGAAATCCGTGGTCCGGTGCTAACAGATCGCCGTTTTGCATATACGTTAGCATTATATCTCTACCTGGGTCCATGGCTACTTCCTTTCTCAGGCTAGTGCCGTACTTGGACCCACCGCCGCCGGGCAAACACTCTGCTCCTTCAAAGCAGACATTGAGGGCCCCTTTCTTACGGCTGAAGATTCCACAGTGCTTTAACACGTCTCGGAGTGGGACCCCTCGCCAGACCGACGTGGAGATTCCGCCGCCGCCCCAGTTGAATCCGATGGTTTTCTTAACCATATTCTGTTCCTTCCGGCGGTTACCGGCGCAGACGAGTGTGACGGGAAATTCCCGGCTACGGAAATCGTTAACGAGTTGGTCCATAGTGAACCGGGTTGGTTTTTTCACTAAACCGCAAATCTCGACGGTCCAATCGTTCCAATTCGCCTTAGGGACCGGGCCGTGGTTACGGACGTAATGAAGCGGAACCGGAGTGATAAACCCATGGTGCATCAAACGGGGTAACGGCGGCTCCGAATTGAAAGGATGTTTACCCGTAAGACGAACCATGGACGCATTTCTCTCAATCCAACCATCCGCCGTGCCGGAATCTCTCGGATCGTGAATCGACGGCTCCAATTCGCTCAACCCTTTTCGAATCAAGTCGTTGAAATCGGAGTCGTTGTCGTCGTCACTGGAGAAGTCATCATCGCCGGCGTTCTCCATTGCCGCCGTCTTCTTGGGCACGGAGAACTCCGGATTAGAGGGAAAATTACAGCCACGAATGGCGGAATCCAAATGGGGAAACTGACGATTATGGACAGAGGTAGCCATGTGAAGATGGTTTAGTTCGAGTTCCAGTCGTTTATAAGTGAAAGAAACAGAGGAGTGTTCCCTGAGAGAGATAAATGAAGGGAGAGAACGTTTATATAGGGAACAACCCAGAAGAAGACAAGAAATCAAAAGCAAAAGCAAAGATCAAGTTGGCGATGAGGACTAAAATAATATTATAAAAAGAATGAATCATCCATAATTTGTAGAGAGGGGAAAGAGTCGGTTTGGGCTGGAGGGCTAAAGAGGCGGTTTGGTGTGCGCAGAACAGAGCGAGCCAGTGGGCTGTTCTTCAGGTCTACATTTTGAGTAAATGGTCAAAAAAGGAGCAAAAGGGGAAGGAACCAAGAGCCCCAAAGGCAGCAAAGATCTATACAGAGGGGCATAGCTCGCAACTGGGGGCGGGGGTATTGCAGGGGAAGGTGGGTAGGTGGGGGGTGCGGGAAGAGAGGCAGAGAGAGGATAAATGTGGCCTTTGGAGGAAGCTTAAGGCCATCCAACCTTAATTCAAACAAACCCTTTATTTTATATATAACTATTCTATCCCAGTAACCATGGACCAACGCAGAAGCAGCAGCAGCAGCATAATTCAGTACAGGAACTCTGGATCCGGTGGGCCATACACAGGACATGGACATGGTTACTGCTTTTCGAGAACCTTCATTCCTTCTTTCACCAAACAAAACAAAGCCACACCCTCTGGAACTCACACCGACCCATTGCCTCTTTACATGAACAAAGTAACTCAAAGACGTTTATTTTTTTTTCGCACCTAAAATACGTAATTATCATTATGCTACTCTTGGAAAACGTATCACAGAATCTACCTGATCCTTCCAAAAAAGAACCCAAGTCGGCTACAAAAGCTATATAGTGGAATCCATGGCAACTATAATTACAAAGTATGGTTTGTTAATGTGATATGGTCCAATAGAGGGATTGAGCTACAGTTGATTAAAGAGTTAAATAATCCTCCACTAAAGGAAAGGCCATTTTTTAGTAACAAGAAATGAAAATCTCCAACATGCTCTCAAATGGCAGTGGAGGCTGCTGCAGAGGAAGTCAGGAACAAATATACTTGGTGCCATAAAGAATCACCGTCCAATTTATGGGAAAATGTAAATTTTTTAGTCATTTTCCTGTCTTGGTATTAAAGATTCATAAAGTTGATGGTAATATTTGCATGATAAACTCGAATAAGATCAAACATAAGAACTAAGATAAAGCATAATTATGAAGAGGTTAAAATTAAATTTATTTTCCCTATACGAAGCAAATGAGGCTTTTGAATGCTTAAAGAGTAACAAAAGAGCCAAAATTCTGGAAATGTGGAGATGGCAGTGACATCTTCAGCTGCAATTGCAAACAAAAAGTACAGCACCTCCATCCCCTTCCCCTAAGTGTCCTTCAGAACAACGAAAAGACAACCAAGTTGAAAACTTGTATGCAAGCAGAGACTTCCTATTTTCACTTTATTTGCACTTCGCCAAAGTAACACGCATTCTCTGCATCCTTCCCAACGTTGTCAATTTTTTCTTTTTTCTTTTTTCTTTTTTTTTTTCTTGTCAAAAGAAAAATAGGAATAAAACCCTAAACCCAACTTACCCCAAAACCAAGTTGATATCAGGCATTTGGGATCACCAAGTCAGATGAGATCCCATAGGAAAGATTTTTCATATTCAGACAGCGCTGGAGGGTTCTGGTAACTTGCATCTGATCGGCTTCAAAGATGGCTTCAGGTTCATGTACTGCAACAAAACAATTTAACACATTTTAAGTGCCCCGAAAATTGTTGTATAAATACAATTTGAGTTCTTAAATTCAATCTTTACTGTAGTAATTCGCCTAAAGTCAATTTCCATCAAAACAGTAAAATTAAACAGGAAAAAGAAAAGAATGAAGCGACATTGTGAGTTTTGGTTTCTACTGTCACATGCATAGTTTGTAGCTCAACCCTACAAACTCATGATTTATTTTCCCTTCTGATAATCGTAGTGTCCAATATCTAAGCTAGCTTATGAGGACCTTAACTAGTCTCGTAAGACAACTAAACAATGCATATACCATCTAAAAAAATTTAACATTGTGGGAAACCAATGATACTTTATTCATAATTTGTCCTGATAACGAGTCACGTCCATGGTTATTCATGCCTCCTAATCAAAGAATATGGTTGAGAGCGACATATTTTAAGCTTAGGCTGGGCTCATGCATATTATTGACCAACATACGAGAAGGATTAAACACATGGATATTGGCATCAACATTTGATTCGATAAGAAAACTGACACTGAAATATTAAAAAAGATGATAAACAGATAATGCAGAAAGCAAGAACTTGAATGAAAAGATAGGCAGCAAGCACCAAACCTGCTGATAAAAAGCATTAATCTCCTCCTCTGTTAGCCCTTCATCCTCTCCTGAATCTTCTTCCCATCCAAGAGAACGAAGAAATGCAACCTCTTCCTCATCTGTACATAATGCTAAGTTAGTGCTCAAACTCTTATTCACAACATCAGAAGACCTCTGAACCTCTTCAGTGGTATCGCCATTGCTAGCTACCTCATCATCTGTAACAGTAGAAGGATGCATTGCAGCATTACCTATTTCCCCGCTCACTATTCCAGATTTTTCCTTGACGGGAGATGTGAAAATACCTGAATCTTGGAGACTAGTGGAACCATTTACCACAGTTTTCTTCTTTATGAGATTAAAGAAATCATTCCTGCTTTGTAATTGAGTAGAAGGGGGTCGCTTTTCCAAAGTGGATCCTGATTTCAGATCTAATGCAGCCACCTTCCGCTCAAGAGAGGACGAAGGATTCAGGTTGTTTTGGTTCCTCGAAGTGATAGTTGTTGCTGAAGAGGCAACAGAAGAAGGTTGGCAATTTGCAGTTCTACTGTTGACATTACTAATAGGATTTGAGCCATCCTTTAACACGCCATTCTCCCATACTGGTTTAAGAACAAGAAATTTCCCATGAGTGGTCTTTGGAGAATCAGACTTTATTTGTCCACCTCGAAGAGGCTGACTATTATGTTGCCCTAGAGGCAGCTGTTGTTGACCTCCCTTGGCAGGCACATTTACTTCAGCTGTTCTGGATGCTCCTTTGGACTTGGACTTTTCAAAAGAATGAACCTGAGAAGAAAACGAGCCAACAACTTTGAGATAATGCATAGCTTTGCAGCCAACATGTTCGGTTATCTCATTACAATCGTCTTCTACAACATGTCAATATTATTTCACCAGAAAGGAAAAAAAATTAAAAAAAAATCCCATATGTATAATAACCATGAGAACTTCTTTGTAACCAAGAATGTTGTTTAAAAAGACAGCTGATTCTCCTTCAACTCTTAAAAAAAGGGCTGAGAAAAAGAAGATTCCCAAATCAGAATTAAAATAGAGAATCAGATTATACAAAACTATGCCATCAGTATTGCTCACAATGGGACTGACCCGACGAAATAGAGTACAATGAAGGCTGGCTTGCAATTAAAGGAGAATGAGATTGAATATAAAAAAAGCACCGTGGAAACTGTCCATTTGTAGGGTATGGTAGGATCCTCTAGATAGGCAGGTCACTAGCTGCAGAACTGGCCAATGTGTTGCAGTGGAACAGGAAGTCATAGGACAAGACAGTCTGTTTAGTGAGATCGTGGTTAAATGCCAATGATCTGCTTTACAGGAGATTTGCATGTAAGAAATAGAAATTTTTTCCAAGACTCCTACAGAGAACCTTCATATCTTTGAGAAAATGTTTCTTTTGTGGCTGCATTATGGATTTGGCTATGAATCCACAATTTATGTGCTGAACTTGGAGACATCATTTTCACATTTTCATCACGTCTTATAGAACCATTGTCTTACATTATTGTTTTTTAGAAGAAAAAAATGTTCACCTAAGAAGTGGTCAATTACAGATCTCCCCTATTCAGCAATAAAATAAGATCATAAATGATCATGCTTAAAAATGAGATGAACTAGTTTCATTTCCATTTTATTACTGAAATGTTCTACTTAACAACACCGCACTTGAAAATTTTCAATCAACATGTTCTCATTTACCTGAATGCTCAATTATGTAAATCCAATGGTGAAAGAACTTGTCTCCTATGCGGATCAAAATATCCAAATTTAAAACTTTTTATTTGTTCACACCATGCCATCACGTTTTTTAGCTATGAGACCATATTTAATCTATTATTATTTTACCTATATTTTGCCTCCACACCAAAGACATTTTTTTACTAATACAATTGGCCAGAAGATAGAAACGAAGTAATAGGTACAAAGAAGATAAACAAAAGAGTGGAAAAGTATGGATTTCTGTTGCATGAACTATAACGAAAGTGTAGCTGGAGAAAAACTTACAGAAACTTTGGGCATCGAAGGTGTTACTGGGATTAGTTGCCTGGACTGCTTAATAGCCAATTCCTCAAGCCTTTGTGTCGTGACAGATAACTACAAACAAAGAATGAAATTATATCAACTGCAGTAAATGTTTTCTTCAAACGCTTAAGAGGAGAAAGTAACTACCTCAGTTGACTGATGAGTAACACGAGATCGTGTTGGTGCCTGTGTTAAAGCCTCGGCCATCTTGCGTGGAGTTGTTGCATTTGGGGACCCCAAACCAGAATTGGCAGCAACACTCTGTTGAACAAATGATGGAGCAGTCATACTGCCTGTGACTGCAGTTGGCACCTCAGCCAGCGCTGATGTCCATCCTTCCTGACCAATCAAAGTTGAATTTCCAATAGGAAAGCTCTGAACAGATGTGGTCAAGCCAGGAGATGATACTCTACCTACATCTGGCCATCCTTGCCTTTCTTCTGATCCAAGTGATGGAAAATCCTCGTAAAAACCAGCCTTATCGGTGATACCGGTAATGGTACTGCCTGAATGAAAGCCATTACTGTTAGGCTTATGATTATAGCTTCCACTTTTCAAGTCACCAGCGAGTCTTTGAGGATATAAATCACCAGGCTTCCTAGATACCATTGAATGAGAACGCCGCAAAGTTTCCTTCTCGACTCTACCGGTAAACGTGTTTACCAGAGGGCTAGAAAAGTCATGACCCCAGGGGTCCCCAAGATTAGACGGTTCTTTCTCCTTCTCACGGTCACTATCATGATGATTCCTATTAAAACTACTGTAAGCATTCTTTCCAGACCCATTACTAGAACTCCTCCTTGAGCTTGATGAAGATGACCGATCCAAGAATTCAAAGTGTGGTTTATCCATATCGCTAATGCTCTTTGAAGTTCTACTCCTCGAGCATTGAGATTGAGAAGTACCATCTAGTAAACAAGAGTAATAACAAATTGCTGAATATAATGAAGAACCACAAAGGGAGAAAAAGCACTTCGACCATAGAATCTTTAAAATAAAAATAAGATAGTATTGAAAATGAATAGGACAGTGTCAGAACTACAATAAACTATAAATTACCGGTGTTAGAACTAGACGATGCAGATTGTTGAGCTGAATTCCCACTCCCAGAGAGACTTCCAGAAATTCTCAGCCACTCTGGAACAAATGTAGGTTCACTTCTTTCCATAATGAGAATTGAACATGATCAAGCATAACAGCATAATACTTCTTGCATCCTTAACCACATTCTTTGAATAATTATCAACAAAAAGTACCACCAGAAGTACAAAGGATGGAAAGGAAAGATTTGATTCGACCTAAATAAAAAATTTAATCCTCATCTACTGACTTGCAGACTTATATTCTCCACCGACAACAAAATCTGCCTTATAAATCATAACAACTACAAACCGGACATATCCATGCATGACAGTGAAATCAGTACTGAGCTCTAATTCAGAATGACAACCGCAAAGTTTCGAAGCCTGGCCGCAAAAGAAGGCAATGGCAATGATATAAAGACTATTCGAAAGAAAATGCAACGGAAGGAAGAAGAGCAACTCTCTTTCCCCCATCCATCTTTACCAAATAACGGACTGGAAGCAAGCGGCAATGACTCAGAGGCCTCTCATCTCAGCGTAAAACGGCAGTAGAAACAGGAATGAAGAATATAAGTAGGTTGACAGAATTTGGAAGCAACACTTGAAACCCGGCAAAGAAATTCAATCAGAAGAAGACCCCTAAAGAGGAGCAAAACATCAGAGAAAACAACAAACAGAAGTGCAAATAATAAAACCCTAGAGCATAGTACATAACATAAACTTCGATTCCAGAATCTATAATCATAAACAAAACAAAACAAAACAAAACAAAACAAAACAAAAATAAATTCAAAAACTAAATAAACCAAAGTAAATCCTAACAAATAAGCAATACGAAGGGATTAACAAAGAATACTAACCCTTGAAATCAGTGATTGAAATTGGAACGAACCGAAAACGAAAGAAGTTCCGAGTAAGTAGTGGAAGGAAGGCTGTATCGCAACAATGCGTCCGAGAATAATGCAAAAGCTCGGAAGCAGAAAGCAGATATGTATGGAGAAATCGGCGAAGAAGTTGAAGAAAATGGGGAGAGAATTTCGGCCGGAGACGCAATGGAAATTGAGTTTGTTCTTAATGGTCGGCCATGCGAGAGACGACGAGAAGGGAATTGGAAGAAGCAAACAACAGAAGAGATTGAATACTGGGAATGCAACATGCGAAGAACGGCACTCTTCTCTTCACAGGAGAAAATAAATAAAATCCTTTTTCATTAATAATTAAAAAAATAAAAAACACAGCTATTTATATACATAATTATTCCTAATTTTTATAAATTAAAAAAAAAAATCAATTTTGACAAAGTCATCTATTTAATAATTAATTTTCATATTTTCTTTTTTATTTTTTATTTTTTCTTTTTAAATTTAGTTTAGTTAGAGTCAATTATAATATCTTCTAATCTACTTCAACTAAATCTTTGAGCCTTTATTTAGTTAAAATCTTTACCAATTTTTCGAATTTTAAATCAAATTAATTTATTAAATTAATNGGCAGAGAATGCTCCGGCCGAAGGTGGGTATGAGACTTCCAATGGTGTCATGGGCACCACGGTTGTCACCTAAAAATGACAGGGAATGATTATGAGTATATAAATAATGGTAGGAGACTTTTTGGTGGGAGCTTATACTTGAAGTAGTGAGGTCTGTAATTCTTAATATGGTATTAGAGTGATGCCCTTAACTTAGCATAGAATTCAAAATTGTGAGCCTCGAGAGTGGAGTCAAAAGTGACTTAAGTGTCGAAAAAATGGTGTACTTTGTTCGAGACCTCGATTAAAGGGCGTTTGTTCGAGGGGTCTATAAGCATTGAGGATGCTCGGTAGAGAGGATTGTTGTCGAGGATTTCTGAGGGAGTCCCACATTGCCTAATTGGTTTGTTGGGATGGAGTCAGTTAGCTAATTTAGGGAATGATCCTGGGTTGATGGGTATGGGTGGATAATTATAATATCTTCTAATCTACTTCAACTAAATCTTTGAGCTTTTTTTAGTTAAAATCTTTACCAATTTTTCGAATTTTAAATCTAATTAATTTATTAAATTAATTTACCAATAATTTAAATATATATATATTAGAATGCTTATCTAAGTGCATATAATTGATTAACAATATGATTAACATTGTGATTAAGGAAAGTAATAAATGTACATTATTATTTATATAAATATATTAAGTTAGCGATGGAATTAAAAATAATACTTGGAAATACGAGGTCATCTCTTTCTAAATATTTGAGATTTTTTAAAAAATCAGTAACAATAATTATTTAAAGTCTGTGTTATGAATTTCGGATAATTAAATTAAATAAATAAATAAATATATATATATATATATATATATATATATATATATTGGAAATTTGAGAATTGAAAAGGCGGAGGATCTAAATATAATCGTGTCAATGAGTTCAAAAATCTTAAAAAAAAAAAATCATTTTAAAAAATAGGGTTAATTTAGTAGTTTTATTTTTTTTAAACGGCAAAATCCTAAATATGTGAAGATTTTACTTTTTTGTTGACTAAATTATGTTTAAACTTTAAAAAGTTTAATTAGTACTCTTTAAAAAATATTTATAAAATTTTAAAAGTAGTATAAATATTATTTCGAAATTAGTATTTTAGAAATGTATTTGAGTATTTTTTTAATTTTTTTTTTAAATTTAAAGATGTTTTTAAAGTTTTTTTTTTTTTTTTTAATTTAAAGGTATTTTTAACCCTACTAAAAGTTAAAAAGTATTTTTTAAATTATTTTAAAACTTTAAAAGTATCCCAAACAAAATATTAACAATTTCATTTAAAATTAACAAAAAAATTATATATTTTTTTTAATAAAACAATTTAAAGATATTTTTTAAATACTATTAAATATGAATATTTTTAAAATCATTTCGAGAGTCAAAAGTATTTTTAAAACAAAATATTAACCGTTTCATCTAAAATGATATATAAATAAATAAATAAATATATATATATATATATATATATATCGTACTTTCAATAGTAAATTTGAACCGTAACACGAAGATTTTCAGTCATCTGTTCTACCAATTGAGATACCGACCATTTCCGACACATTGTCCTTATATCTGCCATTTTATTTCCTACACATTATCTTTATTGTCAATAATATATATATATATATATATATATATATATATATATATATATATATATATTAATTAATGTTTTAAAAGATTAAGGATATTTTTTTATAATTTGAGATTTGAAAATTTGAAAGTTATTTTTATTAATTCAAACATATTTTTTTTCAAGTATATTAGGGTTGGGGGACGATGATTTTTCAATATGTGACTAACACAAGGCCCATGGGCCTTGGTCAACTGAATCCCAATTTGGGCCAAGGCCCAGGTGGGCTTTGGATGTTAGCGAATCCCAATTTGGGCCAAGGCCCAGGTTAGCTTTGGATCTAGTCTCTGTTCTAGTTTCAGAGATACAAATTATTCTATTAAACTTATAAATAAATAAATAAAAAGTTCATAATTCAGCAATTCCAGAACGAATAAACCGGAAGCATATTGGAATAAAACAACCCAAAGTTCTGTTCAACCCCCGCCGTCTTCAAATTCTCATTGAACATCTCGAACAAAACGCCGTCGTATTTCACATTCGGCCTCCTCGGCGTTCCAGCGCCGCTCCTCACATGTTCCACGAAGTTCCTGTTATACGTCGCCGCATTTTCAACGCTCGTTAACGGATCGTTCCCTTTGCTCGGCCATCCAGTCTCCGAGATGTCGATTCGCACTCCCTCCGCGCCGATCTTCTCCAGCGCCGAGTAGAAAGAATCCACCATCGCGTCGAACAGATTGAAGTACTGTAAGTTTCCGTCCACCACCACCGGCGTGGTGGATGTGAAGAGAGCGTAATCCAGCGAGATTTGTTGTGGGTTTGATGCGTATGCGAAATATGGGTACACGTTCAACAGTAATGGTGCGCCGGATGTCCCCAAAACTTGAGTGATGTCTTTTAGAGGTCCGATGGCGGTGGCAGAGAATGCTCCGGCCGAAGGTGGGTATGAGACTTCCAATGGTGTCATGGGCACCACGGTTGTCACCTAAAAATG
>NW_019646664.1:13189-14368 GCF_002806865.2 Cucurbita pepo subsp. pepo
GGGTATGGGAGTCCCACGATGGCGACCATGAGTTTACGGGTATGGGAGTCCCACGATGGCGACCATGAGTTTACGGGTATGGGAGACCCACGATGGCGATCATGAGTTTATGGGTATGGAAGTCCAACGATGGCTCATTGAGGGAATGATCATCATGGGTTTATGGAGTCACACCATGACTAATTCAGGGAATGATCCTCATGGGTTTATGGGTTTATGGGTTTAGGTATGAGTGAATCATCATTATGGGTTTAGGAGTGAGGATCCCTAATTTAGGGAATGATCATGAGTTTATCTACTTGAGAGTCTCGGGAATGATCCTTGGTTTATGGGTTTGAAGTTCCATGATCCCAACAGAGGAAATATCATACTTATAGATTAGTAATTCCTAAAATTTAACCCTCACCTTAATGTCGCTTTTGACGCCGGCAATAACAAGCGCCTGCATAATATTCTTAATAGCCTTGGCGACAAATGGCGCCGCCGCATCGTCAGGGACAACCTCATTACCGACAGTAATATATGCAATATTAACACTCTCGTAATAAGGAACAACATGAGCATTAACCCAAGAATTGGCCGCTAATTGGTCGGCAGCAAACCCCTGAATATCCTCATTTCTCGTCCCCAACCACACCACCAAATTCCTCCGCCCTTTCAAGGCATCAAGAACCCAATGGTTGGGCTCAAATACCCGCACAATGTCTATCCCACACCGCCCATATAACTCAACCACCTCACTCGGCACCGGAAGATTGTCGCCGTTGAGCCCGTAGTTGACTCCGACCGCGCCTAACCCACCTAGAACACAAGCTCAACAAATAAGAGGGAGAAGACAAACAAAAAAAAAATTTAAAAAAAAAAAGGGAAAAATTGATTACTTATGAGAAGGGCTTGATCGGAGAAGATGAAGAGGAGGAGAAGGGCGGCGGAGGGTGGGCGGAAGAAATCCATGGTGGTGTAAGGTGTGGTGAACAAGGCGGAGGAGATTTTATAGGGAATTAAAAATTAGGGGCGGGGATTACGAGAAAATTAGTTGTTTATTAATGGGTTTCAAATTAAGGGATTAGAGAGGGAGATAGGAGGTGGACATTCTAATTATGTTTAATTAGGGGGTTTAATTTGCCTAATATGGGTGCCGTAGTTAATAATCCTCACAGCGGGAATCTAATTTCTTTT
>NW_019646664.1:15444-30452 GCF_002806865.2 Cucurbita pepo subsp. pepo
AAGGGCAGCCGGAAGAGTCGCCACATTGGGGCGAAGGAGCCAATTTTGGCGAGAAGGGCGGCGGCAACTTGGTTGGCGAAGATGCCAGTGCGGCGCCTAGATTCCAAAGGTGAATCTCTGCAAAAGATCGATAGGCTTATCGAGATTCTGTATATTTCTGAAGAGAAATGCTGATGAAGATTTAGGGTTTCTATGAAGGATAAAGGGAAAATTGAGAAGAAAATGAAAGAGACTATGTTTGGAAAAGGTGAGGTTGTATGTACAGAGTATGGTGAAGGATGATTTGGAGGTCAATAGGGTGGAGCCGAAGAGTAATTAATCGGCTCCGCCTGCGGTAGCCATGAAGACTGCTTCTGCGGTGTTAAAGCCAGCAGGGGTGGTGGAGAAGAACAGTAGAAGATTTCAAAAGCCATTGAAAATAAGGGATCGGGGTTGTTAAACCGAAATGGCTCTGATACCATGTGAATGTTTGATTAATCCACCACACCTAAATGGTGTGAAAGTTATCTTATTTATAATCAAATAAATTAAAAATATATGGAAATAGTAATAAATGGAAATAACAATAAATGTAGAGATACCCATGTCAATAAGGCAAATATCTAATATTTGCCTTATAATAAAATATCAAATATAATATATATGGTAAACTATAATTTATTACTAAATATCCTTAACAATAAGTAATGGTAGGAGAACTCTTGGTGGGAGTTTATATTCAAAGTAGACAATATCATAGCAAAGTCATGAGAGCTTATTCTAAAGTAGAGAATATCATACTATTGTGAGATCTGTAATTCCTAATCTGGTATAAGAGTTATGTGTACTTTGTTCGAGACCTCATTGAATGGAGGGAGGGGTCTATAAGTATTGGGATGGTCCATAGTTCAGGGAGAATTGTTGTTCAGAATAATACCAACTTGCCTGATTTAGAGAATGATGATGGGTTTATGGACATGGGAGCCTAATTTAGAAAGGATCATGGTTTTATGGGCATGGGAGCCTAACATGGGAGTCTAATTTGAGAAGATTCTAAGGGTTTATGGACATGGGAGCCTAATTTGGGAAGGTTCATGGGTTTATGAACTTGGGAGCCTTATTTGGGAAGGTTCATGGGTTGGGAGCCTAATTTGGGAAGGTTCATGGGTTTATGGACCTTAATTTAGGAAGGTTTCATGGGTTTATGGACCTGGGAGCCTAATTTGGGTAGGATCATGGGAGCCTAATTTGGGAAGGATCATGGGTTTATGGGCATGGAAACCTAATTTGGGAAGGATCATGCGTTTATGGGCATGGGAACCTAATTTGGGAAGGATCATGCGTTCATGGGCGTGGGAGCCTAGTTTAGGAAGGATCATGGGTTTATGAGCATGGGAGCCTAATTTGGGAAGGATCGGGTTTATGGGCATGGGAGCCAAGTTTAGGAAGGATCATGGAGCCTAATTTGGGAAGGATCGCTTCTATGGGTATGGGAGCCTAATTTATGAAGGATCATGGATTTATGGGTATGGGAGTCCTACCATGGTATGGGACTTGAGCCTAAACCTAATTTAGGCAATGATCATGGGTTTATAGGTATGGGAGTTGCATGTGGCTAATTTAGGAAATGATCATTGGTTTACGGAGATGGGAGTCTCACATGGCTAATTTAGGGAATGATCATGGGTTTATGGGTATGAGAGTCCCACGGTGGTATGGGAGTCTCACAGTCCGCGGTGGCTAATTTAGGGAATTATCATGAATTTATGGGTACGAGAGTCCCACATGGCTCATCTAGGGGATGATCATCATGAATTTATGGGTTTATGAAGTCCCACGATGACTAATATAGGGGATGATCATTTATGGGTTTTAGGGAGTCCCACCCACGATAATTAATTTAGGGAATGATCATGGGTTCAGGGAGTCACACCCACAATGACTAATTTAGAGAATGATCACGGGAGTTGAGTGAGTTAATGGGTTTGTGTTTGGGAATGATCCCTAATATAGGGAATATCATACCAAAGATTAGTAATTCCTAAAATTCAACTCTCACCTTAATGTCGCTTTTGACGCCGGCAATAACAAGCGCCTGCATAATCTTCTTAATAGCCTTGGCGACAAAGGGCGCCGCCGCATCGTCAGGGACAACCTCATTACCGACAGTAATATATGCAATATTAACACTCTTGTAATAAGGAACCACATTAGCATTAACCCAAGAATTGGCCGCTAATTGGTCGGCGGCAAACCCCTGAATATCCTCATTTCTCGTTCCCAACCACACCACTAAATTCCTCCGCCCTTTCAAGGCATCAAGAACCGAATGATTGGGCTCAAATACCCGCAAAATGTCTATCCCACACCGCCCATATAACTCAACCACCTCACTCGGCACCGGAAGATTGTCGCCGTTGAGCCCGTAGTTTACTCCGACCGCGCCTAACACACCTAGAACACAAGCTCAACAAATAAGAGGGAGAAGACAAACAAAAAAACAATTTTAAAAAAAAGCGACAAATTGATTACTCTTGAGAAGGGCTTGATCGGAGAAGATGAAGAGGAGGAGAAGGGCGGCGGAGGCTGGGCGGAAGAAATCCATGGTGGTTTAAGGTGTGGTGAACACGGCGATATTAAATGTTTGCTGAATCTACCACACCCAGATGGTGGTAAGATGATGGTAAGATAATGGTCAGAGTTCTCTTCTTTATAATCATTTATAAATAATTATAAATAATAAATATGGTAGGTCAGAATCTAAAAAGATAGGATAGTAAGTTACAAATAGTATGCAAATAGCAGAGGAAATAATAAATATAATGAAAGGTCAACATTCTAATTATGTTTAGTCAGACGTTTAATTTTACCTAATATGGTGGCGTAGTTAATAATCCTCAAAGCTTGTTCCATTTGTTGCCAAATGAGCGATGTGTTTATATGGAAAGAACTTTCAAATTTTTTTTAGATGGTTGGGAATCTATTTTTTTTTTTTTTTTTATTAATGAAAAAGGTTTGATTAATTATTAGTAATGGGTGTCTTTATCCTTTGAATTATATTTGAAAATGAATTAATATGATGATAATAAACTCGATTTCTTTCCATTGATAACTTGATAATTAAATTTATTACTGATTAATCAATAATGTAGCGCAGACATTTATAATTTAACTTTATGGGAATGATTGATAATTTGGAGTGGTATAGTGTATAATATATAAACATCAAATTATTATTTGGAGTTAAAAAAGTTAATAGGACAATATTTGCTAGGTAGGCTTGGATCGTTATAAATGGTATTAGAGCTAGATACGAGACGATGTGCCAACGAAGAGGCTGTTTCTCGAACGGGTAGACACGAGGCGGTGTGCGAGTAAAGACATCGAGTCTAGGGTGGATTTGGTGAGGGTTGTTAGGTTATGGGGCCTGATGCTTATTTATAACTGAGTCAACCGTTATACACACTAAATCTATATTTGGTAAATGGTAAATAGCTAATATCGGGTAAAGTTATATATATGTAAAATAGTTATATACAGTAGATGGTTTATATCTGGTAAAGCTAAATATAGTAACCTAAACCATATATATAGTTGTCAACTCCTTCTTACCAAACGTTATCTGGTAAAGCTAAATATAGTAACCTAAACCATATATATAGTTGTCAACTCCTTCGTACCAAACGTTATAGCCGTTGTTATCTCTCTAGCTTGCTTACATAACGTCTCTTTCTAAAATCTCTCTCTACCCTCGTTTTTTTTAACTTTCTTTTAAAATCGAGGCTAGAGGCTCGATCATACGTCGTTTAGCCGTAGGCGACGCAAGAACAAATTGGCTTAGCTCACGTCGTTGGAAAGTGAGTGCCGCACAATCGCTAGTCCGCTGCTTTCAAAAGTGCGATTGTGTCAAGTGAGCTTTGAAAATGTACTTTCTATATTCTCTGTACATACTTGAACTCAATGATATAAATCTTTTAGCCAGAGTTCTCCTTGTATTTTCTCTCTTCTATTTCTTTGTGTTGTCATTGCATTGATCGAGTGTGTGCGTTGTTGTGCGATCCTATCAGGGGTCCCACATTGATTGGAGAAAGGAGCGATCTAAGAGGGTAGATTTGATGGGAGTACCACGTTGATTGGAGAAAGGAGCGAGGGATCCCAGATGAGGGAACCCTAAGAGAGCTGCCGACTCCAACTACCGTCCATGTACGAACCATACTAGATCTGACCAACTGCCCATCCTACCTCCTCTACGTTCTTGACAAATCTCCTATTGACAATAAGTATAATGTGTAGGAAATGGCCAGTATACATTCTTGACAAATCTCCTATTGACAATAAGGATAATGTGTAGGAAATGGCCAGTATCGCGTAGAGCAGAGGACTCAAAATCTTCGTCTCATCGGTTTGCTATGAAAATAAATAAGGATGATGTGTCAGTGGAGACGTAGAGCCCTAAAGGGGATGTATTATGTAATCTTACATCGATTAGGGAGGAGAACGAAACACCCTTCACATAAGGGTGTGAAAACCTATCCTTTAACATACACGTTTTAAAAACTTTGAGGGGGAAGCCCGTTGAGGAAAACCCAAAAAGGAAAGAAAAAAAAAACAATATTTGTTAGTAGCGGTGAGCTTAGATTGTTACAAAAGACTAAAAAACGGAATCATGTAGCAAAGATTCCAATATTTCTTTAAAGCGAGGAGCTAAAAGAAAAAGAAGGATTCCCAGTATCAAGGTTCTCAAGAATTCAACGAACATATATGCAGACACTGCTTTACAAAATAAATGACGATAATGGGCGTGAAAAAGAATTGCAGAAAACTCCTCTGGTTTAGCCTTCCATTACATTTCATCACAATATACACACACACTCCTTTGTGGTGGTGCCATGTTGCATGGTCCTCACTTTCAAGATGACGCTTTGGCTTAGTATTTGGGTGATCTCGGCGAGGACTCCCCCCATGGAACTGGACTTTCTGCAGATCTAAACAAAAAGGCTGAATGAAAGGTGACCCATCATTCTCTTTTATCCTCTTCCCTGTCATCATCTTCATCAAACTCGACGGTGTTTCCAACATCCTTCTCGATCCGATCTTGCTTCACTAGACTCAGTTCACTCTCTGGCTTTGCTCGGTTTAGGGATTGAGCCTCTTCGTCATCGGATTGAGCTCCAATTTCGTCAGAGTAAGCATACCTTGGTTCATGATTGTTAAGTTAGGATAAAGCTGATTATAGAGAGGATTAAAAAAAAAAAAGATATTGGGAAATATAGAAATACCGTTGAGAACTCTGTGATGGTGCCCAGAGATAGCAGATAACGCACAGCAAAGCAAATGCAAGGATGTTCCAAAAGGCAGTTATGATCCAAGCACTCTGCCACCTTTCATTGAAGGGATCTGTCGCCTTGAAGTANTTAGATTGTTACAAAAGACTAAAAAACGGAATCATGTAGCAAAGATTCCAATATTTCTTTAAAGCGAGGAGCTAAAAGAAAAAGAAGGATTCCCAGTATCAAGGTTCTCAAGAATTCAACGAACATATATGCAGACACTGCTTTACAAAATAAATGACGATAATGGGCGTGAAAAAGAATTGCAGAAAACTCCTCTGGTTTAGCCTTCCATTACATTTCATCACAATATACACACACACTCCTTTGTGGTGGTGCCATGTTGCATGGTCCTCACTTTCAAGATGACGCTTTGGCTTAGTATTTGGGTGATCTCGGCGAGGACTCCCCCCATGGAACTGGACTTTCTGCAGATCTAAACAAAAAGGCTGAATGAAAGGTGACCCATCATTCTCTTTTATCCTCTTCCCTGTCATCATCTTCATCAAACTCGACGGTGTTTCCAACATCCTTCTCGATCCGATCTTGCTTCACTAGACTCAGTTCACTCTCTGGCTTTGCTCGGTTTAGGGATTGAGCCTCTTCGTCATCGGATTGAGCTCCAATTTCGTCAGAGTAAGCATACCTTGGTTCATGATTGTTAAGTTAGGATAAAGCTGATTATAGAGAGGATTAATAAAAAAAAAGATATTGGGAAATATAGAAATACCGTTGAGAACTCTGTGATGGTGCCCAGAGATAGCAGATAACGCACAGCAAAGCAAATGCAAGGATGTTCCAAAAGGCAGTTATGATCCAAGCACTCTGCCACCTTTCATTGAAGGGATCTGTCGCCTTGAAGTATACCTATAATATGCAAGAACTTATCATGAAAAATCCCTGAGAGAACGTTCTAATCGATAGGAAAAAATAACAATAATAATCTGAAAAAGAAGACTAGAGATATAAGACAACTAGAGAAATTGAAAGCGAAGTATATGAAGCAGAGTAAGTTCATTGCCTGGTTGAAGTTAGCGATACATTCAGAGAGAGATAAAGATATGAAGAGAAATCCTTCCAATCTACTTCAGAATCAAGAATCGACCAGAATAATTATCTACTTCCCCTAAATGTTGACTTCCCACAAAAAGAATTACAACACGTGCTCGATCATACACACCCACAACAACAATAAGACACTGTTGGCAAGTCGCAAAAACAATCAATACGGTTGGAGTAGATTTCATAAGTAATTTGAACTCTACTAATACTCCTGGAGAAAATTTCCATGATTTTGCACTAAGTACGACACACAGCACGCATCGTTCTGAAGATGCGTCGTGCATGAACTTCGTGACCCTTTTTTTCTTTCTATATTTTAGTTTCCATATGGTAAAGCATTAGGTTGGCTATAATAGTAATGACGGCTGAGATCTATATATACACCTACATGGATAGAGGAATAAAATGTGTAAAGAGATTGAAATCATACCTCATACACTATCCAAGCAACAGAAGCAATAACAGTGGCTACCAATGCATTTGAGAACTTCCTATATATTTCCAACTTAACAGAGCTCCTCTTCATCTGAAGAAAAAAAGCAAGTTTATCGTACAAAACGAGTATAAAGATACAGAGGCAAAGACGAATAGAAAACAGAAAGGTTAATGAACGGATGCACGCTGTTAAACATGGCGGATTTCAGGAGTAGGAAAGCAATACCTGTAACTGCTCTAGCGTCCTTGAAAGGGAAGTAAATATCCATAATATTAAAAAGGCATCTAGGAATGCATCAGGGAGGACTAGGAACAGTCTTGCTCTTCCAGAAACATCATTTATAGTCCCAACATACTCTGTAATATCCAATAATTCAGATGCCAAGAAGTAAGTTACCCCTAGAAGAAGAACTTTTGAGGTAAGACCACCAAGAGTAGGCCGCACAACACCATAACCCATGGAAATTGACAGTATAAGAAGCCGCGTAACTGTTTTTCTTATAGCACCAACAGTCACCACCCATGTTGTGATTACAACTGGCCTAATGCCTGTATCATTGAAGTTTACATATTCAAAGTACCAAAGAACCATCTCAAATAATCCAAGAGCAATTACGACTGTGATGCAATGCTGAAGTTGCAGAATATCCCTCCAGAACCTCACATACTGAGATAACCAAACGACAGTAAGCAATAAGTATGCTAGTGACATGAATACATAAAATCTCATTAAAGAGAACATCCGTCCGGGTAAATAACCATAGGGATTTTTCCACTTTGTCCTCCCACTCATCACTAATCCTTTGAGGTTTGGATCGCATGTTACAAAGAACAAGCTATACATTCCTGTTTTTGTAATGGGAACTTCCACATCATCCATAACAGTGTATAAATAATTGCCACTGAATTGTACATTTAAAACAACAGGCCAATTAATATCCGATGCAGAAGGTCTTCTAATGACTTCTCCTTGTTTACATCCTTCAAGCTTAGCTAGATCTGGAGTGCAACATATAGCTCTCTGTCCACCATATGCAGAACCACCAATGTTATCACGGTCGGCAGCCTCAAAGATGATAACCTGTATCAACCCTGTGCTATGCTCCATGTCTGTATGTAGATCAGCAGCAGCCTTTCTCCTCCAGAAGGTGATATTATAAAATCTGTCCCATTTGTAGAAGTCATGAATACACAGTCTTACTGTGGGAAAAATAGGAAGGAAGGGCAAAATATTCTATTGTAAAGATCCAAATGCAGAGTATAAACATTCAGTGAGCTACATTACAGCATGGCATAAATTTTTGGATAACCAGTTTTTGCGAAAAGTTAAATTCATTAAAGCAATTTCAAGGATGCATACAGATAGGTTATCTTTAGAAACAAAAAAAATTGAATTACTGCCAAGTTGTTCAAAACCAGTTTATTTAATCAACTAGTAGTTCTAAATATGATTTTTAAGCAAACGGAAATTCTTCAAAGGATATAGATCATATTTAAGCACGTCTTAGTGCCCCACTTATAGGAAGTACTAAGGCATTCTAGTGGCATGATACTTCCAATAACTTAAAGCAATAAATAAATCCAAGCACTAAACTAAGAGCCACACCATTGGAACTACAGTGCTACTCTGGTCACTTTTTCAGAAATAAATAAAATGTAGTCTTTATTTTTTTATAACCAAGAGTCAGAGCTTCGCTCCCATTTACTCGGGGACACCCACAGCCTCTCCTCAAGGCATGGACCCAGAAAACAACAAGGGTTTTTAGTATTTATCTCACCCAAAAGTTGGAAGAACTTCGGACCTTAAGGAAAATGACTCTTTACATGTACCAATCCCAAAAGATAAGAAGCCAACCTGAAAAAAATGGAAGAATCCCCGAGGTTGCGATTCATGTGATACATCGACTCAATTCATTTAAGATTGACAAAGAAACCTTGATTTTTTTTTTTTTTTGGAATTTTCGTATAATTCATTAAAGAATAAAAAAGAGTTCACTTCGTTCATGATCTCTTAAAAAAAAAAAAGTTTATAAGAATGTTCTCTTCAAATACATGGCTATTTCAGATGTTCATTGATTTTAAATAAATAACAACAGCCAATTAACCAAACTAAAACTAGCAATTTTACACTAATTGGAAGTCTTAATCAGTACTCATTGGAAACAAACATCAACATCAACTAAATAAAAGAAGGCAAAAAAATGAAAACGTAGTGTGATCCTCTATCTAACTAGCTTAACATTTTTTAAATGAGAGACAAGTAATTCAAATAGAGAGTCCAATGGAGGATGAAAAATACTACGTAACTTGGAGTGGCCACTGAGAATAATAATAAGTGATCGAAGAGTTCAAAGGTCATCGAAAGACGTTGAACTTCTTTGAAGACAGGAGAATCCTTCTCCTTTTCCAGCCTAGTTCAAAAGGAGAGCAGCGGGCAATACACAAAATAAATGTGCGCATATGTGTGAACGTCAGATCTGTGTAAAGATAGAGTCCTCTCACTTAATGCATTGCTAGAGTTAGCAAACAAAAAGAAAACAAGAAGACAAGTGTGCAACTGAATTTTCCGACTCACCAATGAATCAAGTTTAAAAGGCAGAACAAAACGAACATAGATCTAGCCAAAGTACTGCCAAATTAAAATCAATCAAATTCCAACTACGACAATATCCACAATAAAACCTATCCACACTAACTCGCAAAAGAAATACATCCATCAAAATTAAGACATCCAAAGAGTTAGAAAGAGTACTGGATAGAAGATTGGCCATTGCGGATAGAAGGCGTATCGGAATCGGCCGAGAGAGAAGCCTGAAGACCTTCACTGCCGCCGGAGAGAAGAAAAGCATTACCGACATCAACGAAAACCTCCTTGTCGTAGAAATGGATGGAGGCATTACTCAGATTCACTGTAAGCGACAGTAAGAGTACGAACCAAACATACAAAAAGAATAAAGGATTTGAAACAGAAACAGATCTTTGTTTTGCGATATTCATGGCGACGGATCAAACGACCAAACGAGAACCAGAGAGAGATAAAAAGAGGGACCGGCGTTAGGGCGGAAATCAGCAGATGAGATCGGAGGTCGATTGTAAGAGAAGCATTCGTCTCGGTCGGTAGGAAAGGGAATTTTACCACGCGCGGGACGCGCTCTCCATAAAGGAGATTGAGACAACTCATCCATATTCTATTAATTCAAAATTTTAAAGAAGCTAAATTTATAGGATATTTATATGCCACAAAATCCATTGTTGTAGAACATATAATTATATCGTAGCCTTTTTAATAATGTATTTTCTATAAAAAAAAATTATTATATATTTTGTTTTAAATGTCAAGTGCAATAATTAAAAATTGATTAATGTTAACTTTAAAATAAATAAACTTAGTTAAATTTCATATAATAGTAATTAATTAATTAACGGATGTGTTGACTTTAACCCGATCAATTCAACTTAAAAAATGAGTAATTATAATAATCAATTTATATTTATAGGGTGAAATTTTTATGTATTTTGTTTGACAAATATTTAAAAATACGATATAAAACTAACTAAATAATCAATTTCGTAGAGATTGCGATTTTATCCAGCGGTGTCTAAAGCGGGTTAATTGAGAGTGTGATTCAAACAACAGGAACCGGTGGCAGGAGTTACAGTCATGCTCGTCTAGGGTGTGTTATTTGAGGGTGCGATTTTGACAATCGACACTGTCCGATGAGTGTTACGGTCATGCTTGTCTAGGGCATGTTATACCGTCTGATGGGTGTTATGGTCATGTTTGTCTAGGGTGTATTATATGAGAGTATAATTCTAAACAACATGCACTGTTTGATGGGTGTTACGATCATGTTTGTCTAGGGCATGTTATGCCGTTTGATGGGTGTTACGATCATGCGTGTCTAGGGCATGTTATGCCGTTTGATGGGTGTTACGATCATGCGTGTCTAGGGCATGTTATATCGTCTAATGGGTGTTATAGTCATGTTTGTCTAGGGTGTGTTATCTAAAACGCAATTCTAACAAGAGGCATAGTATGATAGGTGTTACAGTCATACTTGTCTATGGCATATTACACCATCTAACAGATGTTACGGTCACGTTTGTCTAGGGCTAGGGCGTGTTATTTGAAAGTGCGGTTTTGACAACAGGCACGGTCACATCCCGACCCATAAAGCATGCTCATGATAGAATATTTGCATTTTAATGGCATACACTTCACAAAAGCTTTTCATATGAGATTTGATAAGAAAGGGTGTTAATACATTGTAATGAAAGACAAAGAAGTAATATTAGAATGGTGTAAGCCATTGAATTTCCATCTCTGTATCCCACAAAATTAGCAAGAATATCAGGTTCGGCTGTTGAACTAAGAAACTTCTCTCTTAACCTCTCTAAAATATCGGATCCCCTTCAACAAATCACCTTCTGCCAGATCCTTTCATATCTCAGTTATGGGTTCTCCACAAAACTTCCACCAATTTGGCATTCTCTCCCTTCCTTCTTTCCTTGATTCTGAAGTAGCAGAGGCATATAAGCACTGGTGCAGGGGAAGGAGCCTTCTTTTAGAATAGGAAATGAATTTAGATGACATAGTTTTGAGGAATGTGATGTCTGTGGAAGAAGCAGAGCTGGTACATAATAATAATAATAATAATAACCCTTCCTCTTCACCTCCTGCCTCAGCAGCAGCCACGGCTTCGTTGTTTCTCGGGAAAAGGGCTGGCGATGTCGAGCCACAGCCCGATCTAATGACCGAGGTTTCAGCCTCGACAGAAGGGATGGAATGGATGCATTACCAACGAGCATTACTCATTGATTCCAAGTTGCCAGCTTCTCAAGCTGTTTACAATAATCATGGGAGTGTACCAGATATTGGTGTTTACAATTTGCAGGCTATGTCGATCACGACATCCGCCTCGTCCAACTCCGATTTCCATGAGGGTAATTCTGGACGGAAACGAAGACAATTGGATGATATAAAGGAGAAAACTATTGAAAGAAGGCAGAGGAGAATGATCAAGAACCGTGAGTCTGCTGCAAGGTCCAGAGCCAGGAAACAGGTAAATTCATGCATCTATCTTTCAAGTTTCCATCAAACACAGGACAAATATCAACATTTTTCGTGATATTAATCATACGTTTGTTCGTTCTTCGTTCGTTCTAATCCTCGTTCTAATCCTCTAGGCTTATACGAATCAGTTGGAGCATGAGGTGTTATGCTTGAGGAAAACAAATAGTTGGCTGAGAAAGCAAGAGGCAAGTTCATCTAAACAGAGTCATATTTTCAACAAAAAAACACAGCTGAGTGGATCTATTTGATTAAGAAACTGTAGAATCCTTTTATTTTTTCAGGAAGTAGAAAGATTGTTCTTGTCAAATCCAATTCCAATGCCTAGATATCAACTGCGGCGCACAAGCTCAGCCTTCTTCTAGCTTTTGCTCTTCACAAGCACACCTCTCTCTATTCTCTTCTCTTCTCTTCTCTTCAAGTTTTTTCCTAGATAGAAGCTTTTACTTTCTTAGTTCTTTGTGCTTCATGTAGAGCAAATATTCTGATAGCAAACCTATCTGGTTATGATAACAATGCAGCTGATTTCCTACCCTTTTGCCTAATCATAATTCATGCCACTAAAATTTTAGGTATCCCTCATGTTCATCAGTGATATCAGATGCAGATTATATCAGAAGGCAAGGATCTTATAGAGGAAAAGAACACACAAATCATGATAATTTTATTTCTTTTTCACTATACAAACAAAGGACACATACAGAATCTGACTCATTGAATAGGAACTCAACAATATAATACACTGGCAGTAATACTTGAATCATATAGTCGGAAGGGGCGACTACGAAAGAAAGAACAAGAGGTATCGATGAATTTAACTTACACGAACAAAATTGGAAGCTTTGTGGAAGCAGTGTTCAACTCCCAAACAGTGTCCAGCTTTTGTCTGATCACAGCAGAATAATGTCAAGAACCCAACTAGATTAATGCACTCCAGACAGCCCCATTCCCTTCACCACATTTTTCGTGGACATGCTTGATCCTCTCAACAGATTTGCAAATTCCACTGCAACTCCAGTCAAATGATGCAACGCATACATTGCCTGCTTGTGCCTTCCACTCACAATCTGCAGATGTCTTGTCTTAGAAGAAAAACCAAGCTTTGCAATAAAGGAAAAAGAATTTGCATATGGGGTTTGGGAAATCGTTTGTTCTTTACTTCGCGATCATCCATATATAAGTAAAACATTACCAGGTGGCGTCCCGCAGCACATGTTACGGTCGTCTATATGCTCGACTTCAAGGCCTATTAACCAAGCACCAAGGGACACATCTTCATTGGCATACTTGTGCAAAATTGGCCTGCATCACAAGTTTCAACTCTTTGAATTAAACTCACATAATCAAGAAGTGGGTACAAGTTCATTATATGAACAAAGTTGAATATATTAAGAAACTTTACATCTCATGTTGATGCAAGAATGATTTTAATCAAAGATGTGACTAAGATGATGTGTTTACTTTACATAACTCTAAATGCAAGCATAAACGCTATATCCTTACTCATTGACCGCCATGTAGGTGGCTAGATCTTTCGAGATTGCGTAAATCTGCCCAGTTGCATGTCTGAAATACTTATTTCCCTCCTCTCCAAATTTCCAGTATTCAGGTTCATGGTATTTGACACTCCTGTGGTATAAAGAAAATGCAAAATTATCATCACATATCCTTTTTAAGAATGCACAAAACAAACAAAAGAATGATATCAATGTGCAAAAAAGGGAAGAAATGACAGAGACAATCAATCTGCAATGAACATGATAGATAGACAGTCCATGATAATTACTTGGAAGAAAGAACAGGTCCAGATTTCATGCACCCGATATAGACTCGGGGCTTCGAACGGTGGTAAGCAAGAGTAGTAGCTAGCATCCCTAGATGAGAAAGAATTAAGAAACTCAATCTTGATAAATGGATATTTAGTTTTCACAGAAGTTGAAGGAATAACAGCTTAAAAACGTGAAACATACCTAAATTTACATGGACATCATCATCTATCTTAACATAGAAGTCAGCATCCCATCGAGCAACGGCAGTGGAAAAGAAGGATTTTGTTTTTGCAGACAATTCGTGATACCCTTCGATATGTTCCTGAACATAATGATCCAGTTTACAAGCTGAATGTCTAATCATTCCTTGTTATCATAATTACTCCATGTAAATTCTCTTACCAGCCTAAGGAAATCTTTGTGCAGGGCATCTTCTGAATCAATTGCACGATCCAAAATGCTGTTGGAAGTTGCGCTAATCAAGCGAAAATCAATGAGGTTAGTTCCATTGAAAACAAGGAAGCAATACCAAACTAGTTATATAATGCATCAAGATTAAACTGCACAAATATAAAAGGACCAGTTCAAGGGAGAAAAGACTAGAACGACTTCCACATAACAAGGCTACTTCCTGAACAAGGAGATATAAACAGTATGTTCATCACAATCAGAAAGGCCAGTCTAAGTTTAGTTCTCATTTATACTAAAGTACTCAGAAAAAGAAGGTGAAAAGAGAAAGCTGGTAGATTGACAGTTCTTGCAGCCTTTGTAAAAGAGAACCACCAACAAAGAACTTGTATGGCCCATCTATTAAAACAGAGTTTTGAGTGACAAAAAGCAATCCAGAAAATGTCCGTATCTGATTGTAAAACAGAGAACCGTACCGTCTTGATGTAACAGCCCAAGCCCACCACTAGTAGATATTGTCCTCTTTGGGCTTTCCCTTCCGGGCTTCCCCTCAAGGTTTTAAAATCGTCTCCTAAGAAGAGGTTTCCACACCCTTATGAGAAATGCTTCGTTCCCCTCTCCAACCAATGTGGGATCTCATAATCCACCCTTGGGCCCAGCGTCCTTGATGGTACACCATTCGATGCCTAACTCTAATACCTACCATTTGTAACAGCCCAAGCCCACCGCTAGCAAATATTGTCCTCTTTGGGCTATCTCGAAAGGGAGAACCCAAAGAGGACAATATTTGCCAGCGGTGGACTTGAGCTGTTACACTTGTCGTAGTATAGCTTTCAGTTTCGCCACTTGAGTTCTACGTTGGACCATCTTATAAAGTAAACAGACCACCACACAACACTCCTTAGCGTAGAGAAGAAAAGTTTCTGCTTGTTCTATAAGTTTACACCCCCATCT
>NW_019646665.1:0-1376 GCF_002806865.2 Cucurbita pepo subsp. pepo
GGGTACAAGGAAGCCCATCCCCTTGACCAAATCTCAAATGCCTCATCTTTCCAAACTAGAAAGCTGGCAGGATCGACGACAGTTGGCTGGACGATCTCTTTGGCTGGGAAAACTCCCCATGTTACAGCATTCACATCATTTTGAGTGATGTTGGATACCCAAATGCCTTCCTTATTCACTGCCATGTAGGTTAGAGATGGAAGGCCCCTGCATTTGTCAACAACAGCATCCAAGTTTTCCCTGGAACAGAAAAACTCGATGTATGCCTTTTGATAAACGTAACCTCCTGATCCACCCCATCCTGCAAATCATTATTAATCATCCCAACACTGATCAGATGACTAAACAAGCATTCTGCCGCCATTGCCACAAATATCATAAGTCAAAACTGAATTGATCACTACAAAACTAAACAAATAAACAAAAGATGCACAGGGGAAGATACCCCCCCTCTCTAGACAGGCGACTCTGATCCCTTGCATACAAATGATTGTTTTGTTAGGGTGTTATCTATTTATGGTAAAAATTTACACTTCTATCAAGAAACTAAAGAAACAAACAAATTATCTGGGGGAAATTCTACCACAGAAGCTTTCAACAGGATTTGAGACAGAATTTCTTTAAAATTAACATCTTGTCTTACAATAAGCTTCATTCAACTCAACAGAATTATATTTTGATAATGTTGTGGTGTCAGATGAATCAGACCAAGACAAAGTAAATGATACATCATGCGGGAAATTTCTCAAAGCCTACTTTTAAGTCTCGAATTCATGCAGATCACAAAGAGTTAACTAAGTTTTCAGGCAGTCCACAAGAAATAATTTCAGATGTTAAAAGGAAATCTCCTCCGTACAACTGTCTCTGTCTCTCTATCTCTCTAGAAGGTGTGTATGTAACAAATATCAACATAGATCATTTACAAGTTCTAGTTTATTGTTCATACCTGATAGTCAGTTAGTGCCCCATATGAAGGATTACTAGAATCACTCCATCTACCATGAGGGTACTGGTCCCAACCTATGGTCCTTGATATGTAGCTTCTAGGACGATTAGCCCTGTGATCAACAACTACCTAGATCAGCTCTATCTCAAATTTAGCAAAATGTAAAACAATTTTATGCATCCAAAATCATTAGGAATGCATCCTCATTTTGCAATAAGCATAAGAGATACCAGAAGATTGGGCGAACATCTTCCCTGATACGGAAAACATTTGTAGGGCGCCTCCAAGGTAATGATCTTGAGACTTTGCTCTCTTCAATCAGACCAAGATTCTGCCATGAGCAGAGAAATGCATTTAAGACTTAACCCCAAAAAAAACAGATTAAACTACAAGCCTCCAAAAAAGATTAAAAAAAAAAAAAAAAAAAAAA
>NW_019646665.1:1805-6006 GCF_002806865.2 Cucurbita pepo subsp. pepo
CGACACACCAGAATATAAGAATACATCAACAAAATCTTCAGAAATTCCCCTGGTACCAGAGCATCCAATGACAAAATTACCCATAGAAACAATAATTGGAAGTAAAGATAGAATACGTTTAGGATACTGGAATATACCATTAGTATAGCCAATGCCGATTTCTCCATATTCAGTGTATACATGTGAAGAGTCTTGATTCCATGAGCCAAAATCTTCTTGCACATTTCAGTTCCAAGGTGAATTCCATAAGCTTTGACAGCTTCTTCGTTATCCTTGATTGGCTCTAAGGCAGCCATGACCTCATCCGGAATCTGCAATTTTTCGAAAGTCATACATACAGGTAAAAGAGAAACAATTTAACATTACAGATAATATTAATATTTCTTTGGAGAAGAAAGGGCAAAATTTTGATGATCGCTGGTCGTAAATTTTTCTAGAGTGGACGCATTTAATTTAAATCAAGGCCATTAATCAAAAGATTAGAGAGAGGTTAGTACCTTCGTTTTGCAAAAGCTGGTCATGCGTAAGAAACCTTTGTAATTATTGATGGGCATAATACCAGGTACAATCGGACAAGTAATTCCAATTTGACGACAATCGTTAACAAACTTGAGGAAAATGTCAGTGTCATAGAAGAGTTGGGTAACAATCAGATCAGCCCCGGCATCAAACTGAAAAGAAGCAAAGACAATATAGTAAATAAAAGCAATCGAAAAAGAAAGAGAAGAACAGACAAAATAGCATATAAAATGTAATCCATGTAAGAACAGGGGAAGAGGAATTAAATTGCTTAAAGATCAGATTCACCTTTTTCTTAAGATAAGCCAGATCGCTCTGGTAGCCTTCAGTCGTGGCCACGCCATTGCTTCCAATCACGTCCGGATGTGCCTCTGAGAAGAATAGAATAGAATAGAATAGAATTAAGCATTAGCATTCCGTTAGTTAGAGAAAAGAAAAGGCATTTGCAAGTAGATCTGTAACTTTCGATCAAAACACAAAAAAGAAACCTGGATATCCAGCTACAGTAATGCCGAAGTAGTCACCATACTTCTCCCTGATGTGCTTAACCTACGAAAAAGAAATGGAAACATTTAGAGAGCAGAAACACAGAACAGAGAGAACGAAGAGAGACGAAGCCATTGTAGAGTACAAGATCGAGAGCACAAGCGAAGCCGCCTTCGATCTGGACGAATTTATCCTGTCCATGAGGAGGGTCGCCGCGAAGCGCGAGGACATTCTGAAGGCCATTAGACTTAATAGTCTGAAGAGCATGGTCGATCTTCTCAACAGGCATATTGGTGCAGGTAAGATGCATCATGGTCTCGACACAGATCATGTTCTGCATCTTGTTAGCAATGTCGAGGGTGAGATCGGCGGTGGAGCCACCGGCGCCCCAAGTAATGTCACAGAAGGAAGGATTATGAGCCACCATCCGGTCCATCCTGTCGAAGAGGTTATCAACACCGTCCTCCGTCTTGGGCGGGAAGTACTCAAAGGAGAACACAACTCTGCCGCCATCACCGGCGGTGGCTGCCGTGATCTTGTCAATCACCTTCATCTCCTCTTCCCTGTAGTGGCGTAGAAGCTACAGATCGGAAGCAGCAAGGGTGGGTGCGTGTGTGTTGGTGAGGAAATGAGGAATGTGAATGATATGGGGAGAATTGAAATTGAAGAGTGAGGAAGAGAGAGAAAAGAGGAGATTGAGAGATTGAGAGATCAGTGAAACAGAGAATGAGAAGGAACTGTCGGTGAACATCTTTTAAACCTCATCCATCTCTCATTTCTATTTTTTATTTTCTGACTCATCATTTTTTAATTATTTTTTTATCAAATTACAATAATATTTAAAATTTTGAAAGGTAAGGAAACTTTTTTTTTTTTTTTTTTTGAAAAAATGAGTCTACACTACACTTTACTTTATTGTACATTTCAATAATTAATGTAACAAAACATAACTAAATGTTGTTTTAATATCTTTGTAATTCTAGTCTCGTTTCATATTGTTTTATACATAATATCATTTATGGGTATTTCAATCGAAATATCAGAATCGGGTCATAGTTCATTTTCTCGTTCTTGCCTCTTTGCCAATAAATCGGATTGAAATATCATAATGGGGTCATAGTTCATTTTCTCGTTCTTGCCTCTTTGCCAATAAATCGGAATTACCGTGGAAAATAGCAGGCACTATGAGATTAGATTGACTCATACATAGGATTGGATTAAGTTCTGAACCATAAGGAATTTCGCTTTCATTTTTTTTAATTATTAAAAAAAAAAAGAAAAAAAAAGGAAAGTGGGAGAGAGGTAGGTGAGATGGTGAATGGTAGGAGAGAGAAGATGTGAATGGGAAGGGAGATTGGTATTGGTGGTTGTGGAGACAGATCTGAGATTGGAGACTTTTTTGACACCAAACCATCTACAATTTTGAGTGGGCCATGGAGCCTATAAACTTTTATTTAATTTCCATTAATACTCTTAATTAAAAAAAAAAAACATTTAAATATATATATATATGCTACATGAATGGAAGAAGAGAAGGGTAGTAAATGTGTTATGAATGGATTAATAAGCAATGCCACTGAGTGACATTAACAGGCAGAGGGAGAGAGATACAATCAATACACTTTACAACAGTTGGTATGATGAGGAATAGAAGACGGTTCAAAAATAATTCCCACGCTGATCCCGAAACTATACTAACCTAACGAAGTCGATTTGGGCGAGTCCTTATTCTTTTTTCTAATGTAAAAGAACAGTATTACATATCATACAACATTCTCACCAACAATACAATATCACAATCATCATCTTTTTTCTTTACCCTTTTCCTTTCTACTTTGTTCAGATTTCGGGTTTCAATTAAGAGTCCAGCATCATCAGAAGAAGTTTTGCTTACTACAATAGCCTGAGAGAGGAACCCTTCTGCCCTTCCTCGCTTAGTTTCCCAAAAGGTAAGTAAGTGAATGTGTATTCATGTTGCTGATTCTCACGTTAATGCTGCACTCTGCATACCCTCTACAACTCTTATCACAGCCTTGCGAATTCCCAATCCTCTTTTGACATGTCAAGAAATTCTACATTGCCGTCTTCAAACATGATCTGCAACAATATTAAACAGACTACTATTGAACAGTTCTATGATATACAAGATCTAGAAAATGAGGTTTTAAACAAGTTAACTTACGGAATGTTTTCTGGAATATCGATCAAATCTCTTTATAATACCAAAAGACCTGAAACATTTGAGGAAGTGTTAAACATCGAATATAATCTCATAATAAATTATGAATTGTATCCTGTGCTAGAACAACAGATGCGATGCTACAACAGGGATTGGTACATACGGAATATTTTTTTAAAACAAATTAATGAGAAATTATCATTTCATTGATAAAGTGAAATTTCAATAAGAGAGGAAGAAATCCAAAACCCCCATGCCAAAAAAGTTTTAAGATGGTTTCCCAGAAGGTGATTCAAGCATCCAACACTAGAAGCCTGTTATTGAAGACCCTGTCATTACTTTTTAAGTGTTGCCTTCCACATAACCTCCTTTTTCGAACTCTTGGGTTTTCGAAGACCTTTGTTTGATAGAGAGGCTTTGGATGGTGGTGGGTCCTTTTTTTTTCCATTCTTCGAGACTGAACATGTGATTCCAAGGAGAAGTAATGTTAGAACTTGGTCCCTAACTCTCCTAGGGGCTTTTATTGTCATTCATTCTTTCACATTTAGTCTTCCCTTTGTCCCTCTCCAGCTGCCCCCGTTACCTCTTCGTTTGCTCTCTCTAGAAGGTTAAACTTCCAAAGAAGGTCATATTACGAGGCACATTTTATATGGGAAAGTTAACACCACAAATCACGTTAAAAAACACTCTTCCTTTGTTTTGTTCCCACAAGGGTGCTTCTCAACGGGAGACACGAGGTGGATCTAGATTATCTGGTTTAGGATTGACAAATTGCTCACTACCTTCGGAGTCATGGGATGAGATCATTTGGTGTTTGTTGGGTTTGGCATAGAGACGATATGGCACAGGTGGAGAGGTGCTTTTGAATTCTCCCAGAAGGGCATAGTTTTGTGGCAGACTAGTTTCTTTGGAAGTGAAAAGTTTGGGAGGTGGAAAGATTGTAATGCCTCTTTATGGTTGTCAGTTTTTTTTTTTTTTTTTTTTTTTTTTTTTTTTTTTTTTTTTTTTTTTTTTTTT
>NW_019646665.1:7961-13022 GCF_002806865.2 Cucurbita pepo subsp. pepo
ATTGGTATGAGTGTCTAAAGTTCTGGGTTTTGTAGACTTGCTTACATAGTAAGCCTTATGTGTCTTCATGGCCTATCAGCAAATATCGAGTCAATACTAGATATGCATTTGTATTTCTTTATGTTTTGGTGAAGGAAGCTAGGATGGCAAAGCAGCTGAAGATTTCTTTTGAAACTAAAGACATTTGGCATTTGCTAGTAAACTTGTGGTTGAAGGTTTTGGATGGAGAATAAATTAGAATCAAAACAACAATTGATGTATCGCTTGGTGGTCTATAGAAGTTATACAGTGATAAATCAGTTCACAGAATAAGATTAGGAGATGGAGGAGGAACGTCCTTTGGAAATGAAAAATGGTAGGGCAATAGGTATGAAGAGTTTGTTTTGTAGCATATGCAATATAGCAGTCTCAAAAGTTGGGTGTGAAGAATTTTATAGAAGAGGTGACGTCTAGCTGGAGAACAGTGTTGAGCAGAATATATTAGAACAATCCTAGATTTGGGTGCATTGTCGAATTGGAGATGTTGGCAGATGTGAAGCCAACGAATAATGAAGATAAAGGACCGCAGACATAGAAACCTGCAGGAATTATTTCAAAAAAATCATTGTTCCTCAGTTTAACATGGGAGGTAGTCATAGGAAAATTTGAGGAAAGTGTTTTGAAAAGCAAAGCTGCCAAAAAAGGTGAAATGCTTAAGTGATTTTGTTTCGAAGTATTGAGTATGGAAGAAAATTGCAGAAGAGTCCAAAATTGGCTCTCCTTCCAAATTCATGTGGCCTTGGTACAGTAAAAAGGGATATCAGCAGAATTTATTTTCTCACTGTCAAACAGCAGAAAGATAACCGGAAGATAATCTAAGACTCATAAATGTTCAATGTCCGTTGCATAATTCAGTTGAGAAGAATGTATATTTGTGTGTAAATTGTTTCAGAAGATAGATAAACTGAGAAAGACAGTTTCGTCCATTCTAATAAATCACAATTCAGAGATGTTCTGCCGATCAGAGAGAATATAAAATTTTCAAAAAAAAAGTTGAGTTGGGAGGACGTGACAAAGAAGTCTAGGTTCAATGTAGGTAATTGGTGCTCTTTAGAAAAGCAATTATGTGATTAACAATGAAAACTAGTTCTGAGCGTATTTTATGTAAGCTCCAATGGGTGATAAAGCGTTTTGTATACNGTTCTGAGCGTATTTTATGTAAGCTCCAATGGGTGATAAAGCTTTTTGTATCCTTTTTAACTAGATTAATAAGTTGTCTGAGTTTCCGTTTCAGAAAAATAATTAGTACATAAACCAGTAAAATAATGCATGCATGTATGCCGTCCTCACATTATTAACTCAATAAATAGCCACCTCCAACTTTAGTTCACTAAGAAATATGATAGAAGAGCTAACGTACCTTCCACTGATGGGGCGAGCAATCCAAATGACCTCACCAATGCAATTATAGGCGTGCACCACTTGCTGGTTGCGTGCCTGCTTTGAACTTCCTGAACAAGAAGTCAAATAGAAAACTTTTCTAATTACTTCATTGGCTTACAGAAGAAAGCTGTGGCATCCATCAGCACCAGATCCTACTAAAGTGGTCAGATAATACTGGACTTACCTACATGCAAAGTTCCATTTTTGATAACCTGCCCACAACATAAACTCAATTAGTTTCATCCCGTACAGTTACGGGAAATACATTGTGCAATTAAAAGAAAAAAATTGTAAGTGTATATATATATGTGTGTGTGTGTGTGTGTGTGTGTGTGTGTGTGTGTATCTAAGCAAAAACAATGTAGCAGTCTTGAAATTAGCGAGGTAAGAATCCATTACTAAGAGAAGAAGGTGATAGAAGGAACTTAGGATGAGAAAGTTTGGGAAAAGAGGTCCAACAATATTCTGTTCAAGTTTGTCTTTATTTCACTTTATAGTTTATTTTGATATGTAGCACTTAAGAAAGAAGCAGACACTCACCAAGGCAAGGCAATTGATTGACTTGGCTTCAGCGCATGCTGTTTAAAACTTAGCTAAAACAATGGTGGGACTCACATATTAAGTAAAAAGAACCTAACTCTTCGTCATTATTAAGTACTGTGTCCTCAAGCCCACACCCACTCCCTAAAACCGAAGGTTGTGACCATGCTTGACTTTTGGGATCATAAGCAGAACACCCTACATGGTATACCCCAATTTCTAAAAGCCACCTGCAAGGCTGCAACAGTTCTTTAAGACATGACTATCATCCTATGAAATTTTTGCTGTTTTTTACACGGATAAAGTTTCTTTACAATATAATTCTACAGTTTTCTTTCTATAACGACTATTTCTTGTATTAAAAAATTCATATCAGAAATTTTTATTGATGCAGTAACTTCAAAAAATAAATACTTGAGCCTTAATTTTTAACGTATATCATACACATACTTCTAGTACTTGTTTGAAATGTTGAAATGCATCCCATGTATTTATAACGAAATTCCAAAAAGCTTTTACATGCATCCCATGTATTCTTTTGAGGAATGACTGTCACCGCATGTTAATCTTTACATGGAACGTCTTACCAAAAAAAAGTCTTTATATAAGGACCCTCAACTATTTAAACATACGTGAATGATAATAGTAATCACATACAAAAGCAACATATACAAAAAATATGTGCAAAAGAGGTAACATAGAGCATCACAACCTCAGCAAACTAGACAGCTGTACTTACATCTCTTCCAGACAAGATTGCTTTCAGCTTAGGTGAAGATACAGCCACCTGGCAAGCTACAAGTTTCAACGCAGCGTCCGAAGATATCTTTGGCTTCGTAGGTCTTACACCCAGCTTTCTTCTGCAGCCAACAGCACCACAATGACAATCTTGATCGGCACCAAACTGAACAAACCTGCTAAGTTTATTAGCCAGGGACAAGCAGTACAGGAAATAAAACAGTAGATAATAGAATAGATGCCACAATATTTCCATTATAGTAATCATATAAAACAAACATGTGACTAAAAGATTCATCATTTTCATAAAAGAATGCACGAAAAGTACTTTACATATAGCATAGGTCAAGAGTTTAGCAAGCAACCATACTGATAATCATAAGTTAGATGCTCGCCCTTCTGTATGTCTTGAGTCGCAAATATGCCAATTCTCGTCTCTCCGTCTATAATCCTTTAAAAGAACAATTCATATACAGCAATTACTCCAAAATAATCTCATATCAAGCAATAAAACACAGACACTATTTACACATGCGAACCTGCTCAAACGTGAAAAAAGAGTGTTTATTTCAATATTTGCAAGTTTTTCAACATGCTGGTAACAAGTTAAGGACATGTTTAGGACATATTTGTACAAATATAACAAAAACAAATTATAGACCCTCCACTCAATTAAAAATTCCACTATCCAATGGAAAATGAAGATAATAGAAAAGCCCACCTGAAAGATAAACAGATTAGCTCTCTCATTAGTCATTAAGAATTATATTCCCCTTCGATGTTAAAATTTAGAAACAGATTTATTCTTCAGTATTCAATAATGTATGTAAAAAACATAAAAACAAAAAACCTAATGTGTCCCACCCAACATGTCATGTCCCCTATTTTACAAGTTGGCACGTTCTTACCTACATGCCATGTTGCATCAATATCAAATGTCCATGACGTNCCCTATTTTACAAGTTGGCACGTTCTTACCTACATGCCATGTCGCATCAATATCAAATGTCTATGACATGCCATATGTTTGCCACGTNATGACGTGCCATATGTTTGCCACGTATCCATGCTCTTTAAATTTCAAAAATATAACACGATATAAATTGGAAAGTTGAAGGATCGGGGCAATACCATTTTTGCATCTCTGTATTGGGACAACAACTATGATTTATATATCTCGACTTATTTCCCTTGTATGTGGCATCAATTACCATATCTCGATTGATCTCGCATAGATAGAAGTTTGTCTCTCCACGATGCTTCATGTTCCATAGCCTTTCTTCACATGTTTTGTCATCAATTACTGCATGATTAATAAGTGCACCCATTATGTCTTAAAAGTAGTGCATCACATTACATTATGCAAAAAATCATAAAATTCAAAAATTAAATAAAGAGAAACATTACCTTCGCCTACATATTCTATTACAAACTCTCCATGTTTGATATCTTCATCAGCTACAATCCCAGAACCGCATTTCTCAGTCTACAAGGTATAGCTTAATTTAACTGGCCATTTCAACTCAACATAAATCATGAAATAATTACCTGTGCATTTATCTTATGAAATAATTCCCTGCGCATTTATCTTATGAAATAATTCCCAGCAAGGTTAAAACAAGACCAGAAAAAAAAAATGCATGTTTTCACACCTTACTAATTACATTCTCATGTAGAGAACAATTACTGAATACCGATGGTTAAAAAAAATGTTAGATACTCATCTAGTTGAAGTCACCTATTGCGTTTAGTTGAGATGCCTATCGGTTCTAATAACTGGAATCCAACAGGTCGAAATATAACAAGCTACTCTAGATATATCCAGCCATAAAACCACGATCAACAAGTAAAATCTTCTCTCCCTGACTTCATAAATTTTCNGCCTATCGGTTCTAATAACTGGAATCCAACAGGTCGAAATATGCTACTCTAGATATATCCAGCCATAAAACCACGATCAACAAGTAAAATCTTCTCTCCCTGACTTCATAAATTTGCTTTTCTTTGGGACTGCCTAATAGGCATTGTTCGGTTTATGCTGTTAATAAATCTAGGTGTTTATAGCTTGGAGTTGGGTAGCTTGGTTTTGTCTAACCAAATTAACTTGTTAAATGGTACAGACAAATGACTTGCTGATGCCTTTTTATGTATATGAAACGTGACTTGTATTGTAGACAAAGCAATACAAAACGACGATGAGATATCCACACTAAGGAGAGATTTTCAATTGGCAAAACAAGTGCTATAAGTTAAGATTAAAAAATGCTTTGGGCATCAAACAGCAACTTAGATAGTTGATTCGAAACCAAACACCCCATTTACAAATAAAACTAAATACAGCCTACAAAAAAAAAAAAAAAA
>NW_019646665.1:16635-27551 GCF_002806865.2 Cucurbita pepo subsp. pepo
GAAGAAGAAAAAGAGGAGAAAGTGGAAGAGAATACCTGGATGGAGAGGTTGTAGCCATGGGAAGCAAATGAAAATGCAGAGATTTGAGCAGAAGAGAGAAATGAGTGAGGGAGCAGAGTTGGTCGGTGTATCGAAGAAGATGACGCAGGTCGCGGAAGAGTTGTTGACACACTATACGCTACTAGGGCTGCCCCAGGCCCAACTTCGTTCAATGTGTGAATTTCCCTATTTCTCCCTCCTCGTTTTCGCTTATATACCCTTGAACCGAGGTTAACCTCGTAAAACTAAATACCTTCCTTCCTCCCCCGCTGTTCCCATTTTATTAGGCTGATTTTATTTTTTATTTTTGAAACCTAAAATCCCATTTTTAATTTTTTTTTTTTTAAATCTTTTATCTATGTTTTTTTTCCAGCAGATTCCCGTAGATCTTGAAGGAGAACCTGGCCGTAATATCTTGTATAAATGCATTATGAAAATTATTGCTAATAGGTCAAAAATGTGGTTCGTGTACCTCATCAGTTGGTTTTTGTATCGGATGGGAGTATGTGGATAACTTTCTATCGTGTCAGAAGCTGGTCAGGGGCTATCATCTAAACACGAGAAAAGCTCAACTTATATTAAAACTTGACTTGCATGAGACATAACCCTCGAAGGAGCCATTCACAAAGACGCCCCTGTCAGAGTCAAGTATGCAAATCATCATATGACTAATCAAATGAAATTCAGTGACTTTTTATCGTGTCAAAAGCTGGTCAGGGGCTATCATTTGTACACGAGGAAAGCTCAACTTATATTAAAACTTGAATTGCATGAGACATAACCCTCGAAGGAGCCATTCACAAAGATGCCCCTGTCAGAGTCAAGTATGCAAATCATCATATGACTAATCAAATGAAATTAAGTGACTTTCTATCGTGTCAAAAGCTGGTCAGGGGCTATCATCTGAACACGAGAAAAGCTCAACTTATATTAAAACTTGACTTGCATGAGACATAACCCTCGAAGGAGCCATTCACAAAAACGCCCCTGTCAGAGTCAAGTATGCAAATTATCATATGACTAATCAAATGAAATTCAGTGACTTTCTATCGTGTCAAAAGCTGGTCAGGGGCTATCATCTGAAGACGAGAAAAGCTCAACTTATATTAAAACTTGACTTGCATGAGACATAACCCTCTAAGGAGCCAATCACATAGACGCCCCTATCAGAATCAAATATGTAAATCATCATATGACTAATCAAACGAAATTGAGGGACTTTAGTGATTAATTATCCACAACACACAACATCTAACGTTCCTACGAAAACATTTTTCAGCAATCACTTCTCAAAGTGATCATTAGTGATTGGTTACCTTAAACATATCGAATCCGTACTGACCAACTTGTTCGAGAAATCTCGTTACAAACCTAAGTACAATGGACTAAGTTATTAGTGGTATGAAAGTGACATCTATTTAGGCCTTGAACATGGAGGAAAGGCAGGGAAAATGGGCACAGCTTGAACACTTTACATGTCAGCCATTGGAAAAGCAGTGATATCACACATTTTTTTGGGGGTGTGTTCAATGTTTGTGGTTCCATTCTTGGTCAATAAATACTCTCCCACACAACAGGGGTTTGCACATAATACCATAATAATGGAGTCAGGGGTTGGATCATCAGGCACCACAATATGCACCAATGGCACCTTCCATGCCACTGCCAAACCCGCCCTTCTGATGCTTCTGGTTCAGTCGGTGTTCGCAGGAGTCAACGTTCTCTACAAATTGGCTGTCAACGATGGAATGAATTTGATGATCATGATCGCTTTTCGTTTCGTGTTCGCTTCCCTTTTCATGCTTCCCCTTGCCTTCTTTCTCGAAAGGTTTTTTCTTTTCGTCTACATTGAGTTTTCCCTTTAAAATAAGGAGAGATTTTCGTATCATTATGTATCCATTCTAATTTAAATTTTTAACAGGAATAAACGGCCGAAGATGACATGCTCCATACTCTTCTATGGATTTCTTTGTGGATTATTTGGGTACGTAAGCTAAATTAATAAAAAACACTCGTTACAATTAGTTTTACATGCAAATATTTTTATTAGAATGTGTACGGGAACAGAAATGAATAAGAAGTGCAATTTATTTGGACAGAGGGACGTTGAGTCAAAACTTATACGTACAGAGTTTGGCAATGACGTCAGCAACATTTGTTTCGGCCATGCAGAATCTCTCTCCGGCTATTACCTTCCTTCTCGCCCTCCCCTTCGGGTAACAATATCCACATCTCTTATACCAAACATAAACAAATAAACTTAAATTTTTGTTGTTTAGTTTGAGTTAGGAGTATACACGAGTTAGAGTTGAATTCAGTTGGTCATTCGAATCAATTAAACAGAGTTCATTATTCAATCCAATCAATCGCCACATTGTTTGTTTATTTTAGAAACTTTTAATTATTGACCTTAATAACTAAAATTTTATCGAACTTCATATTTGAATATTCAAAAGTTTGGAATATTCGAGATATTATGTCATTTGAACACTCTTAGGTGAAGGTGAAAGTTAAAGAAATAAACCCTAACAAATAACATATGTTAAATTTTACTTCGGATCGAGTTGAACCGAACCAAAAACCCTAACTCGCTAACCAAACCCAAACCCGACTCAGAAAAGAAAAAAAAGTCAACTCAACTTTTAAAATTTAGATTAGATAGTTCGAGTCGTTTAGATTATTGGGTCATTTGAGTTGTATATTTAATCGTTCCTAAACACTAAAACAACTACTATCAAAATTTCTTATTGTATTTTATATCAAAATTTCATAAATGTACACTTTTTTTTTTTTAAATTTTTTTTTCTTATTGTATTTTTTTTTTTCATAAATTTACAAAATTAGTTATGATAATTTAGAATTAAAATTTATAAATGAAAAAGAAAAAAAAAAGATTTATGAGCATGTCACAATCACTTTATTTTAAAAGGAAATTAAATTAAAAAGGATGACCATATGTTTACTTGGAAGTCCTTCTACTTTGGGGTAACCCATCAAAAACCCTCTTTTGGAAAAATCAGACAAAAACTTCAATTTGATTACGAGTGATGTAAAATCGAAGAACCTTTTAGCGTAGTAACTCAATTCAACTTTGAATATTGGAAAAAGAGAAGATAAAAAAAGTAGCTTTAGATACACGAGGTGTTTGATTTACAGTCGAGATGGCTGTCTAAAAGTAATGGACACTCGAGAATAAGATGTCAAAATATAAAATAATATTATGTTTGATTATAATGGTGATAAATTTCTTAAAATTGTAAGGATTTTAAACATAAATTTGTTGCAATACTATTAAACTTATATTTTTTTATTGCAATTTAGTAATTTTATTTTGAGATAAGATGAAAATTCAAACTATTTTAACAATTAATTAATTAATTAATTAATTAAGGTTATGAGGTTAAGGTGTACGGACATGTGTAGGATGGAAAAGTTGGAGATGAGGAGCAAGGAAGGGGTGGCCAAGGTGGCAGGAACGTTGGTGGGGATTGGTGGGGCCATGTTTCTTACTTTCTACAAAGGCATCCAGATCAGCATTTGGTCAACCCACGTGGACCTTCTCCGTGGAGGACACTTGGCACATCTTCCTCAAAATCCTCACCACTCCCACAATTTTGTGCTTGGAAGTCTGCTGGCTCTCGCCAGCTGCCTCTCTTACTCTTTCTGGCTCATCCTTCAGGTTACCATTGTTGATGCTTCTTTATTCTATAGTGTTGTTTATAATATGAACCAAAAATTATAAGACATAAAATATTAACCTAAATGGAGAAAGATATACTTAGATTTTCGAGACGTAGTCGACTACTATTGAATAGATCTTATATGTAAGATTTGATTTTGGTGGCAGACAAAAATGACGAAAATATATCCATGTCAATACTCGAGCACGGCGTTGATGTGTATGATGGGAGCAATTCAGGGGTTGGCAATATCAATTTGTGTGGAGAGGGATTGGAAGCAATGGAAATTGGGTTGGAATATCAGGCTTCTCACCGTCGCATTTGCCGTAAATTATTTATTTTTAAGCTTTTTAAACTTTTAGATATGATCCTTTGGTTCACTTAATAATACGACATACATATAATGGATTTGGATGCAGGGGATTGTGGCGTCGGGAGCCATGGTGACGCTGATGGCGTGGTGCGTACGTATGAGAGGGCCATTGTATGTGTCTAGTTTCAGCCCTCTTATGCTTCTCCTGGTAGCTATTGCTGGATCCCTATGCCTCCAAGAAAGCTTGCACCTTGGCAGGTACCTTCAAAATTTTACAATTTAATCATTTAGTCTTCTAAATACAACAATTATTAACGAAAATTTTGTTGAGCTTTGTAGTGTGATTGGAGCAGTGCTGATTGTGTGTGGTTTATACATGGTGTTGTGGGGCAAAAGCAGAGAGATGAACAACATACTTCCATTGAAAGACGTTGAGGTTACCACTCCAAAGCCTCAAAATGAAAGTCAATTTTATGATATCAAGAACAACACAAGCATTACCACTTGAGTAAAGTTTTAATATATCATATACTATCATGTTTGAAGTTTTTATGCTTTAAGGTTCTATCTTTTTTGAAGATTCTCTATTTTGATCACTAGAAACTTGTTTTAGTATAAGCTGTTCATGTATATGTGTTGCTAGCCACACATATCAAGTTTAATATAAAGTTTGGAAACAAAGATCACAGTTAGTTTAGTTAGTTTACATGATGACATCTGATCAAAACTTCTTTATGTCAAAATGAAGATATCGGTTAATCTCATTGACTAAAGTATTCCTATGGCCATTGAAGGTTGAGCCGGCTGTAATGAGCATGATACCAAACATCCAAAATGTTAGAATACTCTACATTTTTCTGCATAAAGCACTTGACAAAATCATGATCTAAAACGTCATTTAAGGTGCCGTTCTGCCAAGTTTGCTACACGAACTCGAGCATATAGCCCATTTACATGCTTTTTCGTATCGCTGGTGGGAGCTTGATGAAATTTCTAGTCTATGATTACATCATTAAAATGTTGTAAACAAATGAAAACATCAAATATTCAAGGCTACAAAAGTGACCGTTACCCAACGGCAGCTCCCAATCTGGGGTATATCCATGGCATCTCTGGATGCTTGGTTGTCTGATTCACCAATCTTAGGAGCATTCTTGAACAGAAGATGGTGTGTCATCGACATAGATAATTGACTGACAAGACACCACAGCAGAGAAGGTTGAGAAAACAAAAAGGGACAATAAATAAATAAAGTAAATTTATATAGAAAAGTGAGATTCTTTCGGATGAGAAGAAAGTTGACGTGTAAAATACCAGATCTTCAAATAGTTCAGCAAAGAAGCATAAAACAGGTCCTAAGCTTACAAACTTGCTCCTTTGAACGAGTAAAAGTGAGGATCCTGTCTGGCATCATAGAAACGGCACGAAGTAGTCCAGAGTATATTAAGCGATGGTAGATATAACATCATCTGCATCGACTTTAAGCTGAAAGGAATTTTTTATAAAAATGTCAGGCATATTGACAAGAGGGTTGTACTAGCAACGAGACAATCATTAAAACATAACATACCAGCTTCAGATGATTCATCAAAGCACCATGCAGTAGGTTTCTCAGCTTCTCACAAGCATCTACCATGTGACCTGAGCGGATCAATTCATCTATTTTGCACCATAAGTTCTGAACGGCATTGTAGGGGAAACAAACAGAGGATGGTCTTTTTCTGTTAATTATGTCTGTGGGTGGCTGCAGAAAGTTGGAATAAGTTTCAGTATGTGGCCCAGAAAATCTAAAATTCAGTAGAAAATGTTCAAAATTGAAGAGAGATTTCATTTACGTACCATCACAATTTATAAACTTAGTTCGTGTTGGCTAATTGTTAAAATCATGCATTTTCTTTTTTAGTTTTGGAGAGAGATTTTTCTTATTCCTGAAAATGACCCAATAATGGGTACATATAATACAAGAGAAATTCCAACTAAGGAAATTAATTATAAAAGGAAAATATATCTAAAAAATAATTAAGAGATAAATGTACAAATCAACATAAGTGTTTCACGCAAGGTACATCGTTAAACAACTGTTCTTTGATGAGTTTTATCAAAGAATATTTCTCAACATGGAGCTCAAATAATAAGTGAAAGAGATTTCGTTAGCTCAATGGGACTTTCAATCATGCGGATAGATAAAAGAGATTCAATTTGTCAACTAAGTGATCAATAGAATTTCAAGATATAAAAGCCAATACATAATTTACCATTGATGCAAATGATTCCATGCATTCAAGCAACAGATGTGTAGCCTCTGTATATCGCCCATAATCAACATATAAACGGAACAAGGATGCTGGATTTGCTTCTTCACAAGTCATCCCCCATGTCTTTGCCCTTCGACCATCCTGTCATATATTTGTTGGATGAATTGTAGTACATCGGTATAGAAATTAAAATATCATATCCGGGTAAACTACTGAAAAATTATATCCAGAGCAAAATTGCATATGGTAGGTTAAACAATGAGACTAGAAGAAGCGCAATCATAGTCTACTAGCTACAGAATTGTCCATCACAATATACAATTGATATAAATGAGCATTCTTTCACTTCACAGAGAGAACTACGCCGATTCGTTTCCATATCAGAACCCCATAATAAGAGGAGTTTTGCTATGTAGTTCCACGTTTCATCCATGCAAGGAAAGCATTTCAAAATGAGGCTACAGAGAAGTCGTCACGTACAGATATGCAAACAAAATAGGGAGTAGTAACGACATGAATTTCTCATAAATTCACTTGACTTTGGAAAGAAATAAAATTATTGTATATGTTCTAACTGATAAATCAAATACAACATTTTTTTTTTATAGAGAAGAAAGACCATCAACCAATAAGAAAAATAAATATTACAAATATAAAAACTAAATATCGCGTAATACACATCTATCTAATAGTACGAAAATCTCATGTTTGCAACCTTCCATTTGTTGTCTTTGTTAGAACTTAGGGAATCTCTCAAATCATATTTTCTTTGACTGCTTTTTTTTCTCAAGCTTGTAGGTACAAATTGTTCTCAGTTTTCAACTTGTGGTGGGTTTTCTCTTCAACAATGGCTAAAAAAAACATGCAGATTTTTTTTGGGTACATGTTCTTACTTTTATACACATGAAGATTATAATTAGTAAAAGGGTATTTACATCTATGCCAATACAGAGCATGAAAAGAAAATCAAATACATAAAATTCTTCCAATTTTTTACAAGTTTCTCTATCCCATCGTTTTGACAGTCTCTCTCTCTACATGATATTAATTTGAATTGGAATGTTTTCATATTTCCTTTGGGTCAGTTTTTGTCTTCTTTTGCTTTGCAATCAACTTCTCTTTTTGTTTCTCTCGGAGTTATTTTTTAGTATTAGTCTCTTTTTGTACGTTAATCTTTCTCTAACGAGTACCCCAATTATCTCCTAGTGATTTCAATACCAAGATGATAAAAGAAAACGCTAAAATTTCATCCAGTCAAAATGAATTAAATATAAAATCACTGACAAAAATAGGTAAAAACCTTAAACATCAGAACCAGCCAAAGAGGCAATTCCATCTGAGATTCCGTTCGAAGAAGTGTTTCAGCAACAATAATAGGCAATCTAGCGTTGAAACCTTTATATTTTTCCTGCAAATTGAAGATATGAATTATTAAGATAGAGAAAATAATAAGTATAAATGCAGAGAAGAAAAAAATGACAAAACAGAAGCAGGAACAATAAACAACATGAATTGTACAAGAAAAAATAAAACGATTCCAGCATCTGCTGCTTAGTTTCCTTAATAAGCGACTGAATAAACTTTAGACCTTTAGTCTTTACCAAAAAAGAGTATATATATACATATAGTGAAAATGCATGAATAAATTGTTTGAGCTGTTAATGAACCTGTATATCTAGTGTTAATCTCTTCCTTCTTTCTTTTCCTTTATAGCTAATAATCTATTCTACTTCGCTCTTGCGAAATAGAATAACAACTTGCTGGTAAAAGATTTCCTCCTAATTTACTATCTAAACATCATTTTCCTGTCTTGTAAAATTCAAAGTTGCAATTGAATCATACACCAAGGACCTTTTTTTTTTAAAAAAAAAACACGAAACAGTGTATATACCAGGCCAAATATTACCCTGAAGACCAATTAAGATTTAAAAAAAAAATCAGATGACAGAAGTATCAGGGAATATCTTAAGCTGCATTCATGACATAATATGAAGGTACGTACAAGATAAAGTTCCAGAGTCTCCCAATGGCCATTTCCACTGAGATGCTGACTACTAGGAAGCACATCAAGTGAACCATGAACGTCATTTTGCCCATTTGGGGATACCAATAGAAGACTACTTATTCTGGGATCATTCCTGAAGTCACACAAAAGCCCAAAATGAATTGGATACAAGTTAAGAATTAAGTTTCTTACTTGTGGAACTAACAAGCAATAGGAAACATTAACTGAAACGATTTGACTCATAAAATGACGTTTGGCTTACCGAACCCCAGATGAACTTAATCTACTAGGACAGCATTTCAATGCCATGGCAGAGAAAACTCTTTCCAACTCCCTGAGTCAACAAAGTTCAAGATTTGCAATTCTCAGCAGAATCAATAGATTTATGTTGTAATGCAATTAGAGCATAAAAGATCAATACCTCTTTAATGCTGAATCTCTCCACAATTTTATAACAACAATAAATGCCATATCATAAAAATTGTTCTGGACCAGAAGATCAACCAACTCTGAAGGGGCCTCATGAATCCCTGACAAACGGCAGTCTGCAAAACATTTAAGTAAATGCAATCTACAAATAGGTGCTTTAGTATATTAGATAGATTTAAAAGCTAAAGTTTCTAAACGAAGTTTTTATAATAATTTCTCATCCTGCTTCAAGGAAAGCATAAAACAGAATAATACATATCCTTACCAGTGAATGGCCATTTGATATTTGCTAATGAAAGGAGATACTCTGATGAGGCTAGCACAAATTCATTTTCCAGTTGCTTCATATCAATATAAGAATTCCGCTTCTGAGGCTTCGTGTCATCTCTGGCAACTATTCCAAAAAAAAGAAGCCATATTTTCAAACAAAACAGAAAAACAGAATGAATGGATAACTAGATAAATATTTTCAATTGACACAGTGAAAAATAAATACCATTCAGATCCAGAAAAAAGAAAGAGAAAATTAGAAAATCGGGAAATGGAAAAATGCACTAGGGAAATAAAAGAATTCATCAAGTAAAGCATTACTTACACTGTTCATCAACAGTTCTTTTAGCTTTCTTACTTGGGTACTGCTTACTCTGGATGGCATCTCTTTCAACCGGGGGTTCAATCCACGCAAAATTAGGATGAACAAGATGCAACGCATTGATAGCAGCAGAAAGGCCATTCAATCGTTCAAGCAGCAACGAGGAACTTAACTGGTTATCTCCTAGAGTTCCTTCCATTCTCAAACGAGCTGAATAAAGGTACATATAACTTGCTGCTTTTTGCCAATTATGTCGGCATATTTCAAAAGCATACAGTAACTTATACAAGCTTGGCTTTGATAAGAGATCAGAACGTTCAGCCTGCATTGTGATAAAGAAACCCTAGACATGAGTTGACAAGAAATAAAGCAACTTACTCAAGCTAATAAGATAAATAACATTGGCGACGAACATGCAAACTTCAAGCTTTACAGCTAAATACCTTCCATACAAGCTCCTGCTCTACCTTCTCTGCTAATCCAATGAATGGTAATTCACCACAACAAAGAATCTGTACAATTAACATAAAGAGATTCATTTACGCAGAGAAGAATGAAGGAAAATTTCTCGTTACTTCAGGAACATAATAGAAGATAACTATAACTATTGAACTACTAGTTAGTAAATATTAAAGAAAGTATAAAAGATTGAAAGAGAATTATAGAAACTAATAAATACCAAAAAGAAAACACTAAAACAGCAGAAAACATTGTCATTTGGAGGANCTAAAACAGCAGAAAACATTGTCATTTGGAGGAAATAGAGATCGTGTTCTTTATAGTCAATATCCATGGTGGACCATTGGGTTACTATAGAACAATTTATGTTATTTGAAGGCTGCACATGGACATACCATATGATAATTTGTACTTGAATCACAATCATATGAAGATTAAGTGTTTCTTAGATGCTGATCGGACAAGATCCAAGGTAAACAAAAGACCCACATCAAGATACCTTATCTTTGTTGGAGTTAATTTAGTTTCATGGAAGAGCAAGAATCAAATTGTGATCCCACCATCAAGTGCCAAATTAGAATACAACTCTATAGCACAATCTGTATGTGAAATAATGTGGGTGCCATAGCCTCTTAACTAACGCTTCAGTTTTGTAGTTCCAACTAACCTGAGGTGTAAAAACGAGCTTGCCCTTCATATTACATCCAATCGAATATTTTATGAACAAACTAAACATATTAAAATTGATTATCACGTTCATGAGAAAATATAAGGTCTGGTATCTGCCAAATATGTGAGACTGAAGAGCAATGGGGGATATTTTATGAAAGCTTAAAATAAAGTTCAAATAGATTAACTACGTAACAAGTTGAGCTGATGAACATATATGCTTCAATGTGAGGGGGGAGTATTGAAGCAGTCAGCAGATCTTCCATACAATATTTCTTCCAAACCCGAACCATTCCGACGAGGGAGAAAATCTTAAACCACTAACATAAACACCTATTCAAACATTTATCAGATGTAAAACTGCACACCTAACAGGAAGAGATAATCCATTCACACTGTCACCAAAAGTTCTACATGGGCAAGAATAAGGAGCAACAAAACCATGTGTGTTTCTAAAGAAGAGAACATATTTTTT
>NW_019646665.1:27976-30033 GCF_002806865.2 Cucurbita pepo subsp. pepo
GAGAAATCTCGTTACAAACCTAAGTACAATGGACTAAGTTATTAGTGGTATGAAAGTGACATCTATTTAGGCCTTGAACATGGAGGAAAGGCAGGGAAAATGGGCACAGCTTGAACACTTTACATGTCAGCCATTGGAAAAGCAGTGATATCACACATTTTTTTGGGGGTGTGTTCAATGTTTGTGGTTCCATTCTTGGTCAATAAATACTCTCCCACACAACAGGGGTTTGCACATAATACCATAATAATGGAGTCAGGGGTTGGATCATCAGGCACCACAATATGCACCAATGGCACCTTCCATGCCACTGCCAAACCCGCCCTTCTGATGCTTCTGGTTCAGTCGGTGTTCGCAGGAGTCAACGTTCTCTACAAATTGGCTGTCAACGATGGAATGAATTTGATGATCATGATCGCTTTTCGTTTCGTGTTCGCTTCCCTTTTCATGCTTCCCCTTGCCTTCTTTCTCGAAAGGTTTTTTCTTTTCGTCTACATTGAGTTTTCCCTTTAAAATAAGGAGAGATTTTCGTATCATTATGTATCCATTCTAATTTAAATTTTTAACAGGAATAAACGGCCGAAGATGACATGCTCCATACTCTTCTATGGATTTCTTTGTGGATTATTTGGGTACGTAAGCTAAATTAATAAAAAACACTCGTTACAATTAGTTTTACATGCAAATATTTTTATTAGAATGTGTACGGGAACAGAAATGAATAAGAAGTGCAATTTATTTGGACAGAGGGACGTTGAGTCAAAACTTATACGTACAGAGTTTGGCAATGACGTCAGCAACATTTGTTTCGGCCATGCAGAATCTCGCTCCGGCTATTACCTTCCTTCTCGCCCTCCCCTTCGGGTAACAATATCCACATCTCTTATACCAAACATAAACAAATAAACTTAAATTTTTGTTGTTTAGTTTGAGTTAGGAGTATACACGAGTTAGAGTTGAATTCAGTTGGTCATTCGAATCAATTAAACAGAGTTCATTATTCAATCCAATCAATCGCCACATTGTTTGTTTATTTTAGAAACTTTTAATTATTGACCTTAATAACTAAAATTTTATCGAACTTCATATTTGAATATTCAAAAGTTTGGAATATTCGAGATATTATGTCATTTGAACACTCTTAGGTGAAGGTGAAAGTTAAAGAAATAAACCCTAACAAATAACATATGTTAAATTTTACTTCGGATCGAGTTGAACCGAACCAAAAACCCTAACTCGCTAACCAAACCCAAACCCGACTCAGAAAAGAAAAAAAAGTCAACTCAACTTTTAAAATTTAGATTAGATAGTTCGAGTCGTTTAGATTATTGGGTCATTTGAGTTGTATATTTAATCGTTCCTAAACACTAAAACAACTACTATCAAAATTTCTTATTGTATTTTATATCAAAATTTCATAAATGTACACTTTTTTTTTTTTAAATTTTTTTTTCTTATTGTATTTTTTTTTTTCATAAATTTACAAAATTAGTTATGATAATTTAGAATTAAAATTTATAAATGAAAAAGAAAAAAAAAAGATTTATGAGCATGTCACAATCACTTTATTTTAAAAGGAAATTAAATTAAAAAGGATGACCATATGTTTACTTGGAAGTCCTTCTACTTTGGGGTAACCCATCAAAAACCCTCTTTTGGAAAAATCAGACAAAAACTTCAATTTGATTACGAGTGATGTAAAATCGAAGAACCTTTTAGCGTAGTAACTCAATTCAACTTTGAATATTGGAAAAAGAGAAGATAAAAAAAGTAGCTTTAGATACACGAGGTGTTTGATTTACAGTCGAGATGGCTGTCTAAAAGTAATGGACACTCGAGAATAAGATGTCAAAATATAAAATAATATTATGTTTGATTATAATGGTGATAAATTTCTTAAAATTGTAAGGATTTTAAACATAAATTTGTTGCAATACTATTAAACTTATATTTTTTTATTGCAATTTAGTAATTTTATTTTGAGATAAGATGAAAATTCAAACTATTTTAACAATTAATTAATTAATTAATTAATTAAGGTTATGAGGTTAAGGTGT
>NW_019646666.1:0-754 GCF_002806865.2 Cucurbita pepo subsp. pepo
AAACAACCTATATCAACTTTGCTCGAATACCAAATCGTTGAACACAGCTCTTTAATGTAAACACTCACATCTTTATCAGAAGCAATCAATAACATATTACAAAAGAGTGTATAGAAACTACTATACTTTACTTAAGATTGTGGGACGAAAAACTTGGTGGGTATGGGAGATATAGTGTAAAACACGCCTTTATGATCTTCTAGATTTTATTTATTCCTACCCGACCGAGATATTTTTATTTCTAAAATATATATAAAAAAATTCTAAATACCTAAATATTTATTCTTAAAATATCCCGACAAGGTTTAAATTAGGGCTTGGGTAGATCCTAAATATTTTCCTATCAACCCTGTTTTAATTTTAAGAATGGACAATAATGTAAATAAACCGGTGATCTACCAACTTTAATTATAAAAAAAAGGTAAAAAAATGATAAAAGTTGAAAATTTAGGTGCGTTAGCAATCACATAATTTAATGGAAAATCTACCTTTTAAAGTCACGTGTAAGTTTATTTTGCAAGTTGTTACAAAAAAAATATTTTAAATATATATAATTTTATAAATTAATAGTAATTACTGGGACAGTAAAATATTTAAAATCACTTTTATCCTATTCAATTTTAAAAGTTTAAAATAAAATAAAATTCAAATTTCTAAATTTGTAATTTTAAAATATGTTTGAATTTTACATTTTCTCCAAAAAAAAAAAAAAAAAAAAAAAAAAAAAAAAAAAAAAAAAAAAAAAAAAAAAAAA
>NW_019646666.1:6357-11118 GCF_002806865.2 Cucurbita pepo subsp. pepo
ATTCGGTTTGGTGGTTGGACCACAAACCAATTGTTCATTAGAGGATCAGTGGGATTTAAGGAACAAGAAGTAACTTTAGGGGTAAAAACGGTAAATTGACCCAGCTTTAGTTACGAACAACCTGTGAATGATGGACTTACTAATCATGGTTATATCAAATGGACAGAAATATATCTATAGTGAGGGGAGTGCAACTACTAGTCTATAGTGGAGTGTTCTAGTAGTTAACGAATGTTGGTTAAAAGGTGAATGAGTTTAGCCGGTTAATCTCGGGTCGTTGGAGCCCATGATCTGTTGGTCTATTAGGTCCCCTTGCTAGCTCATATCAGACTAAACCTTAGAATAGTGTGGCCAGTGAGTTTGAAGTGTTCGAACTCAAATTAGGGAATATGCGATATATTTAACCGCATTTTGATTTAATTACGAATTAAACAAAAAGGGAGAATTTGAGATATTTAAATAAGATTTAAATATTTTAATTATGAATAGGGATTCATAATCCATATCTGCATATGTGCTGGAATTAATTGGGATTGACATTTAATGTTAAATATTAATTAAATTGTTTAATTAATCATTTAATATTATTTTGATTTGAAATTAATTATTTAAATTAATTGTTGAATTAAAATAGAGAAAGTCGAGAGGTTGACTTTAATAGAAAAATACATATTTGAGTTAATGGAATATTGAGTGTCAATATATGGTTTAACAAACTTGCATGTTTGACAGTAATTCCACAAATTTGAGTGGAATTTTGAGTGACTAAACTTGATAGGAATTTAATATAGGAAAAGAGAGAGTTTTGAGAGAATTTCTCAAAATTTTTCGAGCATTCTTTCCATGTACCTTGATCACTCTATTTATAGAGTCATATTTGCACTATTTATAAAGTCAAATTTGCACGGTGCACAAATCAGGGGCATTGTGCTGTCGACTGCAAGGTTGAGGAAGAATTAGGTGGGGCTCTCTTGAACGGAAAAACATTTTCATCAAATATGACATCTCTAGAAATATTGACACGACCAGAATCGGTGTCAAGACACTTATACCCTTTATGTAAAGAACTGTAGCCTAGAAAGACACATTCCTTTGATCNTTTTAATGCTTTTGAACATGCTAACTAATTTACTATAATTGATGTACTTAGGGTGCCTAAGATCCAAATTGCTTCTGCATGTGTTATATTAACACCATCAAACCGATGCTACAGTAGTCGATCGACTAGCGGTCGAGGATTCGACTGGGCATTGCGCAATATCATCTGCTGGCGGAGGATCCAAGGCCCCAACATTGGCAGAACAACCAACGTCGATTCGCTTGGCAGTGACGCAGAGGATTGTGGCTGCAATTCCGAAGCTGATGTGGACACCAGATTTTATGCATCCAAAGAGTTAGTAGGCACAGACATATGCGTNCCAAAGAGTTAGTAGGCACAGACATATGCGTGTGATCATTCTCCAAATTAGTACTGCTATTACACAAATGCAAGGTGCACAAATCAGGGGCATTGTGCGTCGACCGCAAGGTTGAGAAAGAATTAGGTGGGGCTCTCTTGAACGGAAAAACATTTTCATCAAATATGACATCTCTAGAAATATTGACACGACTAGAATCGGTGTCAAGACACTTATACCCTTTATGTAAAGAACTGTAGTCTAGAAAGACACATTCCTTTGATCGAAAAGAGAGATTTTGTTTGTTAAAGGACAAAGATGAGGCCAACAAGCACACCAAAAAACTTTTAATAAGGAGTAATTTGGTGGGGGTATGAAAAAGACGCTCTAAGGGGCATTTGTTATCGATGACATGAGTAAGAAGACGATTGATGAGATATGTGGCTGTAAGAAACGCGTCGTCCCAAAATTTAATAGGTACATCAGCATGAGCTAGAAGGGCTAGGCCAGTTTCAACAATATGACGGTGCTTGCGTTCAGCAGACCCATTTTGTTGATGCGTGTGAGGGCACGAAACACGGTGAGCAATTCCAAGGGAATGAAAGAATGTGTTATGAATTTTCTAATATTCTCCACCCCAATCAGATTGGACACACTTGATTTTAGTATTTAAGAGGCGCTCAACATGAGCTTGGAATTGCAAAAATATACGAGGAGCTTCTGTACGATAATGCATCAAATAGATCCACGAAAATTTAATGAAGCTAATATAATATTTAAAACCCCCAACAAATGGAGGTGCAAGACCCCAAACATCCGAAAAAAATCAGTTCCGAAGGTGACGAAGACCTATGAGAAGAACTAGTATATGGTAATTGATGACTTTTTGTTGACTGACACGCATTACAAACTGACAAAGGTGACTCACTAGTACACGAAATATTATTGAGACGCAAAATTGATTTTATTACTTCAGATGAAGGATGTCCAAGACGTGCATGCCATTGGGCGTGAGTAGTAGATCTGCTCCCATCTAGATTCACACTTCCCATCTAGAAGACTTTTCCTCGACCGTCGATCCTTAATAGAAAAATGCCAAGGATGGAATTCAAGAAGTCATTATCACGAGAAAATTTATGAACGGAAAGAAGATGTTTGGAAATTTCATGCATATGCAAAATATTACTCAATGCAAGAGAACGAGTAACAATATTAATTAGAGAATGACCAGTATGCAAAATACGCAAACCTGCTCCATTGCTGACTTGAACTTGTTCACCTCCATGATAGCGTTCACGCACAGCGAGACGATCCAGGTCACTGGTGATATGATCAATGGCGCCTATGTCGCTGTACCAATTTGAATCAATCTTGTAAGAGGAAGTAGCCGCCAGTGCCGTAGAAGGAGCAGAAGGAGGTTCATCTTGATAGGACTCATTCATCCTATGCCAGCAGCGAACAGCAGGATGCCCCACTTTGCCGCAGATCTGGCAGGAAGGACGAGCATAAGGGCCACGACGATCACCAGCAGGATGAGAGGGCGCATAACCTTGAGCACGACCAGGACCACGATCCCTACGCCCACGATTCTTCTGCTGACCACCACGACCAGCATAATTGGCAGAAGATCCAGGATTTAACTGAAGTTCAGCCTGGTGTTGTACTTGGCGAGCTTCAAATGTCATTAGATGTGCAAACACATCATCAAGCGTGAGGGCTTCACTCTTGGTAGTCATTGAGGTGGCGAAGGGATCATAGTTAGGGCCAAGTCCAGCGAGAAGATACGCGATCACATCATCATCCTGTAAGGCAGAGCCGGCGGCGGCCAACCCTTTGATCTTGTGTAAATAATTTGTAGCACACTGATTGCGTTTCTTGGACGTGGCGAGCTCAACACGGGTCCGAACAGTGCGAGCACGAGTTGACGACGAAAACATTCGCTGCAGGGTATCCCACGCCTCCTTGGACGTAGTAGCGGCAACCACATCGTTAAGAATCTCCTCAGACATGGAGGAGAGAAGGCCACTAAGGACTTGTTGATCCTGATCATACCACTGATTATAGGCCGGATTAAAGACCAAGTCAGCACCAACAGCAGTTGAGGAAGGGACCATCTTGGCAGGTGCGGCAACGGTGCCATCGAGGTAGCCCATAAGCTTCATACTCCGTAGGTAGGGGAGGAGCTGGGCGCGCCATATGATGAAGTTGTTTTTGGTGAGACGGATTGTGACAACATGGTGAAGAGGGATTGGGCCAAAGGTCGACGCCATGGTAGTTGAGGAGGTGTTGGAGATGGTGGATGAGGAGGAGGAAAAAGACATGGTAGACATTGTTAAAGAATAAACCTTGGCTCTGATATTGAATGACACTGTGCCTGTATGGGTCACAATCTCAGTATTTATAGATGTGGCTCTGATAGTATGTTAGGTTGAATGAGATTGTGACCTATCTGGGTCACAACCTCGTATTTATAGAGGTGTATAATGAAGATTACATTGTAAATCATAGATTTGGTAACAAACCAGTAAATCATAGATTTGATAACAAACCAAGTAAATCATAGATTTGGTAACAAACCAGTAAATCATAGATTTGGTAACAAATTATGATCTCTTACATTTAAATCTAGGCATAGTTAATTAAAATAAAATAAAAGAATTAGTTGCATATTTTTAATAAACCATAAAATTAGTTTATTATAACTAAAAAAAAATCTGATAGCATCTATAATTTTGAAAAAAAAATCCCATTTTGAATTTTTTTTCTTTATTAAAAAAATAAAATTGAGATGAATATTAAATTTTGTGGCTAATTTTAAAAAAAAAAATTAAGATTAATTGATTTATCTTTAAATTTTATGTCTAATAAATTATTATAAGATAAACCATAAAGAAATTTGAATGGATGAATTGACTATTAAACACAAAATTAAAAAAAAAAATTACGACTAAATAGATATAAACCTAAAAATTAGACTAAATATTTAACTTTTATTTAAATATATTTATCTTTATTTTTTGTTTTCTTTTTTATCATGAATAATTAAAGAAAAGAAAAGGCAAATAAAACAAAAACGGTTTCCCAGGATCATGGAAACGGAGAGAACCGATCAAATTGAAACCTAATTTCAGCACCACGAATCAGGAAGTTTGTTCTAAATATAGCTCTGAAATTCAAGATCAAAGCACCATAGAAACTTACCTGCCTCCGAAAATCTCTGCAGTTTCCACCTATAAATCGAATCGATTCCATCTCATTTCATCAGGCAGCAATTTCCAAAGCGAAGGCGTTTTTCGGTGATCCTTCTCGTCGAGTTCTTCACCGGATAACGCCGCAAAAATCCAAAACCGAAAACAAAAAAAAA
>NW_019646666.1:13970-23512 GCF_002806865.2 Cucurbita pepo subsp. pepo
AAAAAAATACCACCGGCCCACAACAGTAGAGGTTGTGAACTGACCAACACAACTACCGAAACTAAGCACATAGGGGGGAGTTCGCGAACGCTTTTTCTTTCTATGGGTGATGATTCATACTACAGAAAAAAAATGTTAGAAATACGACATGTACCTTGAGAATCCTAGACATAAACGAGGTCCCGTCAAGAGACAACGCGTTCTCTGCAGATTCTTTTCTCATGAACTCTACATAAGCGGACCTGCTCCACTCGCATCACTCAATTTGTTAAAAAGCAATGTAACAAAAAGAGGTAGCAGGGGAACAATAAAGAACTGTAATGCCTTACCCTTTGGGTTGCCCAGTGGTTGCATCGGTTACTATGATGACTTTTACAACTTCTCCAAACTTGTTAAAATGCCTAGACAGGGTATCCTTTGTAGCAGCAAAGTGAACCTGTACGTGAAAATTAATGTAAGGTGATGAACAGTCCCCAGTTCTTCACAAAAGCAACATATGAGTGACGTATTACATTGCTAACAAAAATGGTTCGAGCATCAGCATCCTCTACAGGACGAGAGGCAGCAAATTGGCCTGCATAAGGTAACATAGGCAAATTATTAGAATGAAAAACCAACTAAAGAATAATGAAGTACGAGCCCAGAATGATAATGGATAGTCGATAATCAAATACAGGGAAAAGATAGAATGAGAAACTTCATAAATAAAAGAAAAAGAGATAATTGTACAAACTAATTATCATTTAAATTGTAGAGCAAGCAACCAGAAAAGAGAGCCCACCATTAGCAGATACAGGAGGCTTCTGGAACTCTTTTTGAAGGTTTGCTGCAGGCCTTTTCTGTTGGTTAACAATATTAACTGGCTCACCATTCTCCGTAACTTGCACAGCAGATCCGGTACCTTGTAACTCACCCTCCTGCAAAAACTTTTGACCACCAAGTTCAGGAATCTGCCCAGGGTCCTGATAGTGAGGTGGTTTCCAAGTATTAACATTCACAGAGATGTTTACAATGTCACGTGAGGAATTTGTAACTAAGGAAGGTTGATCCTTCTGTTTGTATTGTGTCATGCGTTCATCTTCAGAGTTCTCGACATCCCTGAATGGCACAGTTCGCAAATTGCCTCCCTTTCTCACTCCTGATTCTGCAGTCCAAGAATCATCAAGTACTCTGTGACCCTGAATATTAACATCTTCATTTTCAGATATAGAATCTGATGCTAATCGAGTTTCAGGTTCAAACATGCCCTCATTGGGAGCATATTTCCCACTATAATTGCTTCTCCCGAGATAGGTGGCTGAGTATGGTCGATCCTGTGTACGATTGAGTTCCCCATATTTATCATCCCCTACAGTTACTCCATATTCTGCAATTTGGCCACTGGACTCTGTTAAATCCATATCACAAGATTGACGACCAAGTCGGTCAAAAACACTGGAGGATTTAACTCTTATCACATCTTCAGCTGCCTCAGTCACAGCCTTAATAACAGTTGCCATAGGATTTGGCACTTTCGCAACAGATTGAAGCCGCCTGGGACGATTAGTTGTGTCACTATTGGATACAGAAACAACCGAACGAAGACGCTTTGGAAGGGTCTCCTTATCTTCATTAGAGGGCTTCGTGGTGGCCACAGCATCTCGCATTGCAAACTGGAGCAGCCGCCGAGGGGCAGCAATGCTTACCTGAAAGGCTGCCTCCCTCTGTAAAACACAAAACATAATTCATTTCCAATTAGAATAATGCATCAATAAACAATCCAATATTCTGGACCGAGTTATCTTCAATTACTAAAAATATCAAAACTGGGTAGTTTAGTAGAGCATTCAAACTATTGCAGAAAAAAGTCACAAAAACAAATCAAGAATACTTTTTTAGAAAGGGAAACAAATTCATTGATAGTGAAATGGAGGGAGGAAGAAAACTCTCAGAGCACTAAAAGGTGCATTACAAAAAATTCAAAAAACTTTCCAATTGAAACTAAAGTATGGAGTGCCCTTCCAGTGACAAGCATCCATGCCATCTTTCCCACTACTCGTTTGCCTCACACTGTTTGTTTTCTAATATTGAGCAAAATTATAGCATAATATTTCATGTTTCTGGTTTATCCATTCATATGAATTAGACTAAACTACAGTTCTGATCATTACTTTCCCAACAAATAATGTCAAAATTGAATATAGTTATGTATTACATCAAAAAGAACCAGAATTTAAACATAGCATATCAACAGGGCAAGAAGAAGAAATTAGAGTTCACACACAGTCAGAAAAACAAAACACGTACATAAGGGTTAATAGGTCTTAGGCACCATAATTGAGGACTTCTTTAAAGTTAAGAAACTTTAAAAAAAAATTAATACATAAAAACATACAGTTTAAAACAAAAATTTGTGGGTACCTAAAGTTGCAAAGCTATTACATTGCAAAATGTGAAATAACAAGATATTGTTCAACGAACCATTTGCCCATTGCTTTTCACTAATTCAAATTTCACATTTTCAAAAATTAATAATAAATAAATAAATAAATCAAATTTCACATTTTAAAACCCAGTTACCTGCTTCTAGGTAAAAAATCAGAAGATAAAAGTCAGACCACGAACCTCAGTGCCTTGATGATCATCAGCTCGGCTCCTTTTCCTGTGACTGGGAACTTGTTCAGGAGAGGAATGCTTGACACGACTAACTTCAGATCTTGGAGCAACACGGGTTTCATCATTAGCAATTCCTTCCCTATTATGCTGCCTGCTAGATAATTGTTCCGACTTCCCTCTTTCTGAATCAGACTCCAGATTGTTAGAATTATTTCTTATATCTGGTTCTTCTACCGGAGACTTTGGTCTGGGCACCTCATTGTCATTGGCAGAAGATTTAGTAGGCGGCTCCACGTATAAATCCAAACATGAAGCCAGATGATCCCACAGCCTGTTGAAATGAAGCTTATAGAACTGTTAAATCAACTAGCTACAAGAATGACTCGACACGAGTTACAACCCAAATTACAAATATGAACAAGAGGAGTGATGAGAATCAAATTACCAAGATACAAAAGAACGGCTCTCATCTGCCAAAAATACATTAAGTTCATTCTGTGCTTCTTCTTTGCGCCTGCCGTTCCTCAACAAGACAATCACGTATTCCTACCCAAAGAACATTCATTACATTTAATACAACTTGATTCTTCAAACAGACGTTCTAAATACCATACTTCTTTACCACATTATGATGTGTATAAAAAAAATGAAACATGGATGCAATTTGAGCAACAGACAAACATGCATATGAAAAATGCACAAGTATAACGTTTAATTAAATTTAAAATGCAGTAAAGAGAGTTATCACAATCTCATGCAGCAATACCTGAGAAAAAATGGATATTCAAAGGCTAAGCGATACCACATCACTTAAAAAAATGCCAACATCTCAAGATAAATTTTCAAGCATTCAGCTTTATAAACTAGTTAATATCTATATGTTATAGAGAGAGAGAGAGAGAGAGAGAGAGAGAGAGAGAGAGAGAGAGAGAGACTTTAAAAAAAACTCAAAGAAAGCCCAGCTACACTAAAAACAAAATGAGACCTAAGGAATAATTACACAAGTCTTTACGAACATAAACTTAGTGTTAATATAATTAAATTTACAAGCCCTTTGGTTAATTGGTTATCAGACATGGTATTAGAGCAAGAGGTCTTGTGTTCAAACCCTTATAATGTCGCTTTCTTCCTAATTACTACTGATCTTCACTTGCTAGGCACTCACAAGTAGGGGGAGTGTTGGAGAGCTGATATCATTAAATTGACCAAAACCCATAAGCTTAAGCTTTTGGGTTGATTGGTAATCTAATAGAGACCCAAAGCGAGGTATGAAATCAAACAAGGGACCACACCTCACCCATATATTGCTCCACTCCACTAAAAATCTTGTCGTTCCTTCCTTTCCAAATTCCCAAAACAATACCACTAAGACATGCTAACCACAACAAACGACCATTGTCATGAAAAGAGGAAGGGAAAGCAACTCCTTGAGCATGGAACTAGAAATTCTTGACCAAACCAACCAGAAGGAGGACTCAAAAAGGTTGCTCTACACCGATCTAGCAAACTGACATGACCACATGAGATGATCTAGATCCTCGGCTACTCGCCTACAAAGAATGCAAGACTAGGGTCTGATCACCTTAGACACGAACCTAAGAACACAATCCAATGTATTAACCCTGCTAACGAGGATCTGCCACACATAAAATTTGGCATTCTTCAAGATTTTGCTCTTCCAACCCATGGAAATTGGAAGAATGAGTTCACATGGAAAGGTAATCTTCAAAAGAATGTAAAGAAAGAATAGCATTGAGATGATAGAAAGGTAAAAAAAATAGCAAGATTACTAAAACATGGTTAATGCTTACTTAAAGAGGACATCTTCTTATCAAGATGAATGCCTCTAGTGTGGTTTGAAGAAACCCTTAAAGAACAACCGGGGCTCTCCAAGAGCTAATTAGCCCCAACCATGTATAAGTAATAGAGCCATCCTCGGGTGCATAAGGATTAACCAAGCTAGACTTGTTTGCCTAAGAAAATTGGACTCAAGCATTCTAAGAATTTAGTCATCTGGTTCATATGAAGGATGGATAAAGATTATAAATGTGCCCCTCAACAAATGTTGTCTTGATTCCTCTGTAGGCATTTTAAATATGTGGAGGATTTCCCAATTCTACCACTAAAACTTCAAAAATTGGTTCTCATGGCTGTCATAGAAGTTATATCAAATCTCGCTGTGATCCAAGTGTTATTCAAGTTGCCCCTTTATATGATACACTGATACTGATGGATCTTGAATTATGAATTAACTATTTTGGCCAAGCCAAGGGAGTTTCAAGAGAAATATGGCTTTCCCCACAGCTAACAACAGTTAATAAAGCAAACCCCAAACAGAAATAACCAAACAATAACAAAATACCCATTCCTTAGGCCCCAAAGAATCATGTCCTAGTCACTCCTATGATGAAACAATTGTATTACCCGCCTTTACATCACTTGTGGTCCCCTCCATGCGAAGCTTAAGAGTTGAAACCTTGAATCTTTAATAGCTTCCTTGTACAAACCAAAAAATTATCAAATCTAACTAGACCTCATAGATGTTTGTTGGACTTCTTTTTCTTCTTCAAATTTTCAGTATCTATGGACCCTCTCAAGATGTCCATCTCAAGATTTTTTTTTTTTTTTTTTTTTGGAGGGAATTGGACAATCTTGGGCGCCTTTGTTATGGCTGCAACCTTTCTCTTAAAGGTTCAATTTCTCTTCTGCTAATTTTCTTCTTCTCAGGCTTTAAATATTTATGGCCCCTCTCCAGATGTCTATATCCAGGTTTCAATTTTAGGAAATTGGAAAATCTTGGGTGCCTCTGTTATGGCTAATTGAGTAGTTGAGAAGGAAGATGCTTCAATACCTTTTAATGAAGCTGGGAGAAATTCACTGCGAAAAGAATGAAGCTCTTTGACGAGGTTGTTGACAACCTCTCCTTCATTGATGTCCCTCCCTCATAACAGAGCCAAGTTAACTTGATCCAAGATGGACTGATTGGTCCCTCATTGATAGATTTTAGTCTCCCATGATTGGTTACTCTTAAATCTCCGAAGAATTAAAACACCTTGAAATGCCTACCTCCAACCGCTAAATGACCCTTCAAGAAATCTTCTGGTATCAAACGGGATCCTGCCCTTTTTAAATTCATAAATATGAGGCTCAAGCACAGCAATTTCCCAGAGACTTACAAAAGTTGGTGGAACACTGCTCTAATCTTGAAGGTTGGCTAAGGTATGGTCTGATTTGCAAATTTAAAAAAACGAAAAGCTTGCTGAAAAGATGGAACCTTCAGAAAAGCTGAAATTCTTGATGATCCCAAAGCTCTAGACCACTTGCAAAACTTTTCCCTGCTTGAAGCAAACGGTCTTCTCAAATTAATCTCGAATCCCAACTCAATGATCTATTTTGGAAAGAGATTTGTTTGGACATGAAGATACAATCCACACAGCTCGCAGGAGACATGTCGAGAAGAGAAGAATATTATAACACTAGCTCTTTCCACACATATTGAAAAGGCGTTTCTTGCTTTATCCAAGATCCATACTCAAATAACAGGTGGCAAAATTTATATCAAACAGTTTGGGTCGGCTCTCAACCTTAGAGACACCCAAGGATTGCTTTAGATCGAGGCTAAATTTCGAGTAGACAAAATTATTTAAGCTATTTCACATTTGGGAAGTAAGAAAGCTCAAAAACCTGATGGATTCACCACTACTAAATCCTTTTAGAACTCTTGAAACACCCTCAAGGAAGATATTATGAGTATTCCAATATCTTTTTTTCAGAATGATATTCTCAATAAATCCCTCAAAGAAATCTAATGCAAAGATTACAAAACATTTTCGTCCAATTAGCTCAATCTCAATTTCTTGCCTCTACAAATATATAAGAACCCGCGAATCCTACATTTCCATTTCTTCAACCAAACAAATTCCTCAACGACCAGTCAAGAAGAAGAAAATGGCCTCCACATGAATAACCTAAAAGAATTTCTAAAACTCCCAGGCAGACTCGTCACAAAACCGACAATGACATTGCTTCGCAAAAACCAGGCACATGAATGTTAAAAGGCCAGGGTAGTCCGTACCACGAGAGTGTCGTCAGTATAATCGCCCATGAATTCCTTCATCTTCAGCTTTATCCTCTCTCTGAGCTTCGCCATTCCCTCGCCACTGAAATCAACCTTGAACGTCCGATCATCGACACGATCCTCACTACCCATCTCGGATGCGTTCTATCACCAAGCTTCACAATCGAGAACACCGAACGCTTAATTTTAATAACACTAACACCGGAGTTCAATTGATATTCAAACCCTCAAATATTAAACTCCCGAATTGCAACTTCCATGAACCCTAGCCGGTTCCACCGATCCTGTGAAAACTGGACAGAGAAAACCGATTAACAAGGAAGCCGCTGGAAATTAAACGCAGAAACGCAACGGAGAGAGGATTTCATCAGAGAACATGGCTGAGGGAGAGAGATTTGAGATGAACAGAACAAAAATGGAAAAATGAAAAAAAATAGAAAAATAGAAAAATAGAAAAATAGAAAAATGGAAAAACGGAAAAATGAAAGGGCTTAGCCAATGGAAACTCTTGGGCCCTGTCTTTTGCGAAATTACTCTAAATGGGCCGATCGATTTGGGCCATGATTTTGGAATTCCAAATTTTTAAATATTTAATTAATCCTAACATATTTAAATTTTTAAATAATTAATTAATATATCTAATCAAATTTCAAATTTTAATTTTGTGTCAAGAATAACGAATAAGATTATTACACGTAATAATAAAAGTTTTAAAATATTATAACCACTATATTCAAAATTTGGGAGATTACATTAATTAATTTAACGGAAAAAATTAAAACACATTTTATTAGTCTCCCTTCAAAAATTTTAAGTTACTCGTCTTTTATTTTAAATTATAGATTTTTACTTGTAATATATTATTAAAAATTTAAATGTAATTACGAGTTTTAAAAGTTTGTGACGATTTAAATAAATGTGTAATTAAACAAAGTTTATCGTAGATATTTCTACTTTACCGTTAATTTTTTTTTACGAAAGGTAACAAAAATAAAGCAATAAAATGTTGTATATAAGACAAATAATAAGCATTTTTTAACTCACTAGTACAACTTATTCAACAATTTAAATATTTTATTTAAAAAATTATTTTTAATGTATGAAACTCGTCGTAGTCATTTTACCGATATTTTTATTTACATATTCACAAAAATTAAGACCTCTACATTTTAAAATTTTCAATCAAAACGTTTAACATAGAAATTTGTATTTTATCATAATTTTCAAAAAGTAAATAATTACGGATCAAACTATAACAATTACAACAAATAAAATTTGCTTCGTTCATTTATTTTTATAATAAATAATCGATAATCAAATTATAGCACGAGTAAAATATTTTTTTTGGTCGAGAATTTTTAGTATAGTTTCAGTAAACTTTAAAATTCACATTTTTACTATTGAGTGGAATTATTTTGAAAATATATATATTTTTAAAATAATTTATAGAATAAATGAAATATTATGAAAAAAAAAAAGGATGAAAATTATAAAGATGATAATTGGTTTAAGCTAAGAATAATTTCAGTAAAATTATAAATAATTTTGTTCGTGGAATTTGGACTTATAAGTGGCAAGACAAAAGAAGGGAAAAGAAAATAAAAGGTCAACGTTTGACTTGGTCAAGGACAAAATTGCCAACTAGGTGGACAGTAGTGGGCCCACCAGCAGCCAGCGTGGATATTAAATTAATTAGAAATAAATAATTGGGGTTCCGTATCAAATCTCGACGCCTTCCTTGATGCTTCACCCTAATGGACGACAGCTTATTCCCACTAATTAATGTCATAATTTTCTTAATATTATTTTCATTTATAAATATTCAAATTTGTTGCAGAAATTAACGATTTAATTTATTTATCTTTCTCATAATAAGTTAATATTAAAATATTTGTAAATAATAATAAAATAAAAAAACAGAAAGAACACAAGTCAAATTTGTTTAGTCCATATATTTTAAAATTTTAATTTTATGTTCGGTAAATTTCTTAATTTTTAATTTATGTCTAATAAATTTATTTTAAATTTTTTTAATATCAAATGTGACCGGTCAACTCATATTAATTAAATTAAAAAATTTAATTATTATTTATTTTCTTAGGGTTTAGGGAGAAAGAAAGATGGAGACATTTTAGGCGTGTAGACTTTTTTCGGAGCAAAGGGAGACGCGTATAATACGCACGTGTATTTCACGTGCCAATATGAAAAAAAAAGAAAAAAAAGGCGTTGCTAATGTTGTTTGGTTGCTGCTTGCTTGGTGAATGGTGACAGAGCTAAATGACGAAAATACCCTTTCCTAAAAAAGCGCTACCCAGAGAAATGTTCCCCTGCTCTGCAGTCAGATAGGGCGGCTTCAAAAGCCTCCGTTTCCCTTTTTTTTTAAATATTATATTAAATTCAATGAAATTAAAAATTAATGTAATTGTATATTTAAAATAATATTTTTCTCTCTCTCCATCATCACCTCCACCTGGCTCCGCGTGTACGTCGTGCATTTACCAATTTACCCTTGAATTTTATTCAAATTATAAATGTATTTTTTTTAATAAATTAATATTCTTACTAATTAAAACTTAATTGAACGTTTAATACATTTCCATCTAAATAACAAAAAAATTAAGTTATTTCTACATAATAGTATTTTAACCTTATTCATTTATTTTCATATAATTAATTTTGAAATTTATATATTAAAATTTTCGCCAGAATAAAATATATTATATTTGTTTAGTAATTTTAACTATTTAATATTTTTTAATTAATTATTTTATTCTCAAATTTGACATCGTTAAAGAAATGATATGAAAATAACATGCAAAGGTCTCGAAGAAAGTCATTTTTTATTATATATAATTGAATAATTTATTTT
>NW_019646666.1:23613-29942 GCF_002806865.2 Cucurbita pepo subsp. pepo
AATTATTATTTATTTTCTTAGGGTTTAGGGAGAAAGAAAGATGGAGACATTTTAGGCGTGTAGACTTTTTTCGGAGCAAAGGGAGACGCGTATAATACGCACGTGTATTTCACGTGCCAATATGAAAAAAAAAAAAAAAAAAGGCGTTGCTAATGTTGTTTGGTTGCTGCTTGCTTGGTGAATGGTGACAGAGCTAAATGACGAAAATACCCTTTCCTAAAAAAGCGCTACCCAGAGAAATGTTCCCCTGCTCTGCAGTCAGATAGGGCGGCTTCAAAAGCCTCCGTTTTCCTTTTTTTTTTTTTTAATATTATATTAAATTCAATGAAATTAAAAATTAATGTAATTGTATCTTTAAAATAATATTTCTCTCTCTCTCCATCATCACCTCCACCTGGCTCCGCGTGTACGTCGTGCATTTACCAATTTACCCTTGAATTTTATTCAAATTATAAATGTATTTTTTTTAATAAATTAATATTCTTACTAATTAAAACTTAATTGAACGTTTATTACATTTCCATCTAAATAAAAAAAAAATTAAGTTATTTCTACATAATAGTATTTTAACCTTATTCATTTATATTCGTACAATTAATTTTGAAATTTATATATTAAAATTTTCGCGAGAATAAAATATATTATATATGTTTAGTAATTTTAAGTATTTAATATTTTTTAATTAATTAATTTATTCTCAAATTTGACATCGTTAAAGAAATGATATGAAAATAACATGTAAAGGTCTCGAAGAAAGTCCTTTTTTATTATATATAATTGAATAATTTATTTTTTAATTATTGACGGAACACCTTAGAAACTTGTATGTAACTTGTATGTAGTTAAATGTTATTGAGTTTTTTAATTATTAAAAAAAGTATTTATCTATCGAACATGTTACATTGATAATTAAAATATCATAAAATTCAAATATCAAATATTTACGAATCATAATACATCACTAATATCGATTATAAACGTTAAGTACTCGTAATATTTTAAAAAGTAAGATAAGGTTGCGTTGTAACCCGACTTAACTAAAATAATGCAACCTATACATCGAACCGTATCTTCGGTCTTCTAAAAATTAAACTAACCTTTATGGTTTGTATCGGGTAGTCTGAGTTAATTGGGTTATCAAGTTACGTGATATCCTTACCATTGACCAACATTTGTTCGGATTTACTATTTTTTTTAAATCCTTATATGTAATTAATAATATGACCTATAAATTATAAATAGATGTCAACTAGAATATAATTTATTAAATAATATGTCATTATCATATTAAAAAAGTTTGCGACGAATAAAGAAGGAAAATAAAAATGCAGTAGACGAACTACCTATTGACTTTGACGCAGCCAATGAGCATCAAAAGGCGGTTATAAAAATAATCATGTGGCTTTGGAAGCGGACTCAGGGAAATAAAAATAGAAAGGACCACAGGCAATAGTTTTTTCTTTTTTTTTAACGAAGGCCTGCAACGTCAGAGCTAATCCAGGACCACCAGAGGGATTGGAAGGTAAATAGATAAATGCGAGGAGGGTATTTATGTCAATGAGGGAAAAAAGGAGAAATTGTTTGATGCGCGTGTGTATGAGGCCCATATTCTATCTCAAATCGCGGCCCCTTTTCCATCCCTTCATATTACCGCTCCTCGCTTCCTCCTCCTTCGACAAATCCTCAAAATCCATCCAACAATTGTTCTTCTTAATTCTTTGTTGTTGTTGTTTTTCTTGTGTAAATCTTACGGAGAGTCAGATCGGAGACATGGCTCAGAGGACGGAGAAGGAGGAGACGGAGTTGAAGGTACCGGAGACTATCACGTTGTGCGTCAACAACTGCGGATTCACCGGTAATCCGACCACCAATAACATGTGCCAGAAGTGCTTTAACGCCACCACGGCCACGACGGCTACGGCGTCGTCGTCGTCTTCGAATACTGGAATATCGGTGCCTCGGAAGTTGTCCGGTGAGAAAAGTTCGAGATCTAGATCTCGATCGCCTGTGCTAATGGATTCCGTTCGCGACAGTAGCAGGAATATGTCCGTGGATCGGTTCAAATCTGAGGAATCTGCCAAGCGTCAGGTGAATCGATGCTCCGGATGCAGAAAGAGAGTCGGATTGACCGGTTTTCGATGCCGATGTGGGGAGCTGTTTTGCGCTGAACACCGGTACTCCGATCGTCATGACTGCAGCTTCGATTACAAAGCCGCTGGTCGCGACGCGATTGCAAGGGAAAATCCAGTCGTTAAAGCGCCGAAGATCGTTAGAGTCTGATTTGTATAAAATATCAAAAAAGACAAAAGATAGAACAATCATATTTGATCTGATAATGTCAAATTTAAGATCGTGGACTCGAAAGAGAAAAATGAAATTTCTACGGAAACGAAGGTTATAAATCCTGCAGTTTCTCTCTTGGATATCACAGATCTATGAGAGGGAGCGAGGAATTAGTCGTCGAATATCACGATCATCGTGTTTGATTGATAAATATGAATTATCTCGTTTATTTTTAATTTTTCGATTTATATTTCTGCTTCAATCCATACTTCTTCTTCCTTCACCTTTCTGGTTTCTGGAAAATGAAAATCAGAAAATCACTTGTAGGTCTCTTCAATATTCAATCGATTCTCGTGTTCTTCTCTTCCGTTTCCTCTATCTTCGAATCGTTCATATGGCAGATTTCGTAAATTCGATCGAAATTTCTGAGCCGGTGGACTTTTCAGTTGTTTGCTCGATAATTTTCCTGGTTGGGAATTGGGAAATGCAAAAACCATGTGCTCGGCTCGGCAATAACATCTCTCGAGAACTGAAAGAGATACGAGATGGTTAAAACACGAGAACGGCACGCGAGATATCGTGATTATGATTGGCAATCAGAAGGACTAATCAAAAGGTGCCACGTGTCTGTTTTAGACAGATGTACAGTGCAGTTTGTGGTACTGATGGGTGAAACAAATTTTTTTTAGAACGGTGAGATGAATGACACGTGTACGAAGGAGGATGAAAAGGAGGATCGGACGGCTACGATGTGGTGGAGGGTACGTGGTGGCGCGTGGACAGTCTGGCAGCATTTTAAGTAGGTGGGGAGAGGGATGTGCGAAATGAATAAAAGCTGTCAACAAATACAAATTTGTCTACCTCCTTATTATTCCTCTCTCCCTCATTTTTTAATAATAAATATATTAATTATAAATTTATTTTCTCAACTGTTAAATGTACTAAAGATAAATTATGAATATTAAAAAAAGTACTCTTTTTAACTTTTTACTTTTTCTATATTTTTAATTATCAATACATTTATTAATTTTTAAAAATATAATATGTTAGGAAAATGTAATTGTAATTATTAATTACTTTTTAAAATATTTTTATTATTAATGAACTTAAAAAAATTAAAAATTGAGAAATTAAATACCACAAATACAAAAATTTCAATATTTAAATTACATTTTTACTAAAAAAAAATTTATTTATCCAAAATATACCAAACGAAGATTTTAATATCTTAAATATATATATAAAATTAAAATTAAAGTGAAACGTGGGCCCAAATAGTGCCACCTGTACTCTCTGTAGGGACCATAATAAAATGAAGAGGCATGGGCTGCCATATTTCTATATTTAATATTATTAAAAATATTTCAATACATATTTAACCGATTTAAATATCATTTAAATTTTAAATATGTATTTTAATTAATGCATATAATTTATTTAATTCTTTTAGTTTGAATGTATCAATACAATAAATATATTTTCTAGGTTGATTTTAACCTTTCAAATTAAATAAATTTTTTAATTTATCTAATAATTTAAATATTTTATGTTTTTTTACCTATTACAATGGGCGGGAATCTTATGGATCTACAAATTACAAGCTCAAATGATACAAAATTAATTAATAAATTTTGACGGAAGAATGATTAAGTCGTTGATCATCTAATAAACAATTTACTTATAATTCAATCATTAACAAAGTCTTTCTCGGGGCAACGAGAGAATAAGACTTTATTGTTCAAATTCTAAAATCAACATTTAAAAGAACTACTCATTTATTTACCCTTACACGGAAATGAGTGAATTTAATCTCGTGAATTGTGTTCCCAAATTCCTATTTGGTCAAATTTAAAAAATAGTAAACTTATTAAATCTACTATAAAACTAGTATCACCCATGCAAATCAAAAGACAAATTCTCATATAAGTCACCTCGGAATAAGATTGAGTTGCATATGATTATATTGTAACATATTAATTATTTCAATTAGCAAATTTATAGATAAATTAAATATTTGGTGCTATAATTTTATATCAACCGGATTGTATAGAATATTCATACTCACATTATTCCACATTTTGGATCAAATCATTTGTAATAAACAATTTAAGTTTTGAAGTCTGTGTTCATACTTTTTTTTTCTTTTTTTTTTTTTTTTTTTTTTTTTTTTTTTNTTATTGAGTAAACTATGAGTATAATAATAATAATAATAATTGAAATATATAATTTGTTGTTGAAAATGTTGAGGAAAAAAAGGATAATTTTATAAACAAAATTGGTGCGAAATAAATATAAAGCAAATGGCAGTTATGAACTTATTAATTTGTTTATAATTTATTGTTAATAATATTATCTGTTGAAAGTGGAGTGTGACACCAAACCCAACAGAATCAATTTCTTTCTAATCTGCCGACTAACCTTTTACTTTTCTTCTCCATCTTTTGGCTGCAACATAATTGGATTTTGCTGATCTAAATTCCCTGAAATAAATAAATAAATAAAAATGGATAGAATTTTGGTCAAAACAATTAAATCCTTCATGCTATGGAGCCAAAAGAGTAATCTAGAATTATGCTACAAAAATTCAAAAAGAATATACTCCTCTCTTTCTATATATATATATATATATAAAAAGACAGATTGAGAGTATTATTCATCATCGAGGTCTATCTTGTTTGATACGCCATCTTAATTTCAGTGGTTTAATAAAAATTTATAAAAATATACAAATTTCGAATTTGAAACTTTAAAAGGAGAATTATATTAAAAAATATCTGATTTTATTTTGTTAATATCAATAATATAATATATTATAAATTATATGATATTGTAACCNATAAAAATGGATAGAATTTTGGTCAAAACAATTAAATCCTTGATGCTATGGAGCCAAAAGAGTAATCTACAATTATGCTATGCCCTAAATCTGCTACAAAAATTCAAAAAGAATATACTCCTCTCTTTCTATATATATATATATAAAGACAGATTGAGAGTATTATTCATCATCGAGGTCTATCTTGTTTGATACGCCATCTTAATTTCAGTAGTTTAATAAAAATTCTATGAAATGTATACAAATTTCGAATTTGAAACTTTAAAAGGAGAATTGTATTAAAAAATAACGATTAATTTATATGATATTGTAACCTAATAAGATCATATTACCAATCTAATTTATATGTTTGTGTCTATTTAGTATCTAAAGTTTGAGAAGTATCTAATAAATTCCTAGACTTCAATGGTATGTCTACAGGTTTCTAAACTTTTAAATTGTTTATAAATCATTATAAATTCTAAGTTTGTGCAGGATAAATCTCTAAAAAAAAAAAATTTAGTATTTACTCAACATAAAAGATTCAAATTTAGTGACTTCATTACCCACAAAACAATTTCATGTATAATAAATCAATTTTTTTAAAAAATAAATATATAAAAACATACTAGACACAAAAAAATATATATATATATAAAATTGAAACTTCAAAAATATAATTTCTCAATAATATAAAAAAAGATATATACATAATATATATATATAATAGTTCGAAGTTCTCTTAGAACTTATTAGATATAGAATCGAAAGTTTGCGAATAAGCACATTTCTTATACCTTCATCCATATCAAAGCTTCGAGACCTCCCCTGATTTCAATTTTAATTACATTCCATATTATATGATGGGTATAAATTAAAATGACAACCCTTTCACTTGGAACATTAATGTTGTATAAAAAAAAATTATTATGAGAAACTGTCTACTATTTACTTTTTAGACTCAAGAAACTATTTTTATTTTTTTATTCTTTTTTTGTTTTTGTAGGGAAGAAAAAAGTAGAGAGTCAAATCAATCCCTATCTTGCTACAGATTCTTAATCCCAAAAAGTCTCCTGCTTTCCCTGTTTGTCACGGTCATAGAAAGGCACTCATGCAGAGCACCATATATTACATAAGATTCCATACAAATAAATTAAAATGAATATACAAAAACGTATATATCCTATTTCGGTTTAAAGGTTTGTTCCATTTTGGCCTCTTTTAATCCCTA
>NW_019646667.1:0-1047 GCF_002806865.2 Cucurbita pepo subsp. pepo
CACACGGGATTCCACGTGCCCCATGCTACTCGGGTCAGAGCTTGTTGAAGGGTGGAGTGTATTTTTGGAATAAATTATTAACAGTTTCAGTCTAAAAGTAACCGTTAGAGTATTTTTGAACTTTCTTAACGTTTTAAGGGTATTATTGTAATTTTTAAAGGTTTAATGTACGAGTATTTTATTAATAACTTATTTTAAACTTAAAAAAAGAGCTTTTATGGTGAATTATTGAACAAATGTATAGTCTTAGTTACAAAAGAAACATCTTGAGATGAACCCTTTTACCTTTCTTGAAAACAAATGGATTGCTTGTGAAAGCAGAAATATGAAAGATGCCCATCATTGCTTTACTTTCACTTATATACTTTTAAAAAGTTTAAATCGAGATGGTCGAGCTATGGATACGTCCATCAATCACGAAGTTATGTTGTAGGTCTAGCTTCCCCATTTTCTAGTTGTTTGAAGATCAACAACGACATCAGGTTAGTCTCGTAACCCTATATATAGCATTTTATCGCTACTTACAACATCTCAACACTTTCATCGAAAGTAACTTAACCCTGTTAGTAACGTCTCAAACCATTAGAGAATTTAAAAAAGAGATGTTCGAGGCTCAAGATTGTAACTATTAAACAAGAAGTAGAAAATCAACCCGACAACATTTATTATCAAACTTAAGATTCGAATTCTCATGCTCCATAAGTTGTTGAAATAAAAAAATGGTATCAAATTGTTATCGATGGTATACCGACGTATTAAAACGTGTCGAAATTGAGAATCCGAACTCTTGAATGAACTAAAACTTGGCTTTGTTAATGAACAAGAAGCAATATGGTTACTATTTTAGTACATCACAGCAAAAAAGGCATTGCTATTCCACTCTTCTTCCACAAATGTCAGCCTCATCCATAAGGACAAAACAATGATTCTCCAAACAAAACAAAAACAACGTAAGAAAAGCCAACAAGAGACAAGACAAAACCAAAAAACACAACAAAAACAAAAGCAAAAGCCAAGAAATCTTAAGATTATATGGTTTCAACATTT
>NW_019646667.1:13213-29598 GCF_002806865.2 Cucurbita pepo subsp. pepo
TTTTTTTTTTTTTTTTTTTTTTTAAAGAAAAATAAAAGAAAAACCATGTGAATTATAATTAATAAAGTGCACTTTGTGTGTGCAAATTAAGAATGCAAAACTTATGGTTTCACCAAATTAAAAAATTAGATAGTTCATGCTATCTATAATTTACAATTTTTTTTTATATATAATTTACTTAATTTGATCCATTAAATCTTTAAAAAAAAATAAAAAAATTAGAAAAATGACCATCGGTGTATGAATCTTGGTTTTCATGAGTCATCCCATGGGGCTCGGAAGTTAACCGCTGATCTAATGAGCCCAATTCCAACTAAGTCCATGTGTTACATACCACTAGTAAAGGTGTTCATATGATCTGTGTTAACTGAACTATTGTCTTAAATCATAATGGTTGGATTGGGTTATATTTTTTTTTCTTTTTTCTAATCAGGGTTGGGTTGAATTTTTTTAAAAACAAAACTTTGAGTCGATTCGTAGGTTGACATTTTTTTTGTCGGGTCAACTTAATCAATCCGAAAATAAAGTTAAACCCAACCAATCCTACCTACTTTTATGATTAGTCGGAAGATTAAAAATATTTTATGTTCGTAATCGATTTAATGATGCCTTGTGACTCGAGAACGTTTAATAATTGAATTTTAATGAAATTCTAGTTATTAATATAATAACCAAACCTAACCCAACTCAACTCGAAAACAAAATGTTAGGTTGGGTGGTGAACGACCGTCTCAAATTTAATATTTACTTTTTATTTTTTTGAAAATTAAATTAAATTTGAAATAGCACAATCCCTTACCTATTGCTAAAGTAAAGTCAACAAAAAAAGGTTGACTTTTGTAACACGACATGTGTAACCAAACCACATACCATTGAAAGTAGAAATATTAAATTAAAACGTTGAAAATTATAAATGTCGAAAATTAAAACTTATATTCAAACTCCAATAATATTATTTATAATTTAACCCAATTAAATGTTCCAGAACATAATCCATGAAATTTTATTAAGAATTAAATAAATAAAAGTGGCAGGATCGTGTGGAATCGAGTGCATAGTACTTAAAGAATACCAGTGGTGCTGATTGGACAGCTGTCTGTGGGACCACTTCAAACCCCGACAAGAGTCTTCACCGAAAATAAAATAAAATATAAAAATATAAAAAAGAAAAAGGAAAATGGGTCAAACGTTGTTGAGAAGAAAAAAACAAGAGGGGGCGAAGATTCTTGGTTGATTGTCGGAAATATAAAAAATAAAAATAAATAAAAAAACTTAAAAATTAAATTTAAATATGATTTTGAATTTTGCTTAGAGTTGTAATGTTAACTTAAAGGGACAATAAAAAAAAGTACAAATTTAAAGATTAAAAAATAAAAAAATGAACTAATTATAATAGACACCCTAGATAATTTGACTTCTTTCTTCCACAATTTAATTACAAGAACTGTACGGCTAACCATGCTTTGCTGTGATCAATTTCATGTTGCATGACCTCTTAGAAATTTTTCATAAGATGCATGTGAATGAGAATAATGTATGTTAAAAGGACCTGTAAAATGCCGTTGAGGATTGTGGGGAAGGGGTCCCACATTGACTAATTTAGAAAATGATTGTGGGTTTAAGCAAGAAGTAGGATCTCTGTTAGGATGAGGTCTCTTAGGAAGCCCAAAGCAAAGTCACGAGAGTTTATGGTCAAAGTGGACAATATCGTATCATAGAGAGTCGTGGAGTCGTGGGAATACCAGAGTCATCCAGTGTCAAATCTGAACATGGATAAGCGAATCTTGTATCTTTATAATAAATTCTACGGATTTTTTTCCTTATTTTATAAAAAAAATGTATAGTTCTATAATATATAATACTAATAATTCCATTACAACACATTCAAATCATCATATTTAATGACTAAGACTAAATACAAAATTATAAAAATAATTGAAAGTCCAAATATAAAAAACCAACAAGAAAATAAAATTAATAAAATCAATAAATATACTTTTAAAATTCTGAAAAAAAAAAGAATTCAAAAGTTTGCCATATTAGTTTTAATAATACTTTTAACATTATTTTTGTATATATTATTATTATTATTATTATTATTTATATTATTGTGATAGGTTGGGAATTCCCTCCATATATATATATAATATAGATAAGCTGTCAAAATTAAAGCTTCATTTGGTCTTACACAACAATCACACATAGAACACGTGGCAGAAATCGAGCGGTGAACACATCGCCAATTTTCCTAGACTCGACCGCAGCAGATTCTGACATTCTTTCTCCCGCGTCCTCCATAATAATAATCCACGGCAACAACAGGGTACAGTTATACAGAATATGGCAGTGAAAACTATGGAGTGAGAGACTAAAAGTTCATTACAGTAGAGAGAGATGACGCAATATCTACCACTCCTAAGTGCGCATAGATATGAAAATATTATTACTCAACGAAAGAATACAGATTTAAGAATTAGAAAAAGAATTGGGATCGAATGTTCAATCTTCATTGATATTCATCACCTTTAAATAGGATACAAGATACTAAATAATATCTACCAACAAAATATAAACTAACTAAATAGTGATAATAAAATAAAATATACTACTATTCAAATTCAACTGATTACGATATCTAAAATATATTTCCTAACTAATATTCAACTGATTACGATATCTAAAATATATTTCCTAACTAATATATTCTGGAAGATTACGAATATCATATATTCCATAACTAATTCAAACTAAAATAAGTTGCACTAAATTGTGACAAGAGAAATTCAAATCTAGAGAGAGAAACAACGAAGAACAAGAAGAAGTTGAAGAAAGAAGACGTGTTTGATTCGGTTCGGAACTTGAGGTATCAAGAGGTGCCGTGTTTCCTTCCTCTGTAGGTTAGCTTGCTTGATGCTAACATTATCTCTATTTTTTTCTCTGATTCATTCTTGTTGTTCGTTGTTCTAAGTATTGAAGCAACATTCTTACTGTGAGAGCCTTTTGTAATGTGTTTGTGTGTTGATGGAAGTGGAGTGTAAGCGATTTCGATAATTGTTTGTGTTGAGGAAAATGAGAAATTACGCTTGATGGCGATATATATACCTGTGGATTTTGTTCTTTTGGTGAAATTCTTGTTGTTTTGGATTAGATTTTAGCAATGACGGGAGTTCGATATGCGCTAGTGGTTGTTTTGTTAGTTTTAGGCGTTTTAGACTCATTTTCGCTTGCGGCCAATGTGACGTACGATCATCGGGCGCTGGTGATCGACGGCAAGCGGAGAGTGTTGGTTTCTGGATCCATACACTATCCTCGCAGCACTCCTGAGGTTTGTCTCCTTCAGCCTTGGAACTTTGACGTTCTTTCTCTGAGGATTTTTCTATCTGAATCGGTTAGTGGTGTTTGTACTCGGCAGATGTGGCCGGACCTTATTCAGAAATCTAAGGATGGAGGTCTGGATGTGATTGAAACTTACGTGTTCTGGAATCTACACGAACCTGTTCGAAACCAGGTACATTTTTGCGACTTCGTTGATCCAAGAGCGGCGTTTGGTTCCAAGGAAATTGTTGGATTGGGAGATATTTGAGAAATCTGTTTACCGTTGAGTTGTGTTTTTCATCCCCTGAAAAAGCTCAATGATGGATGGAACCTGTCTTCTGTTATCATCTTTTCGGTCTTCTTACGTTTTCTCGTCTACCAAACAGTGGCAATTATTATTCATTTTTACATGAGTACTACATAATATGTTGCGATTTCTCAATCAACAGTATGACTTCGAGGGAAGGAAGGATTTAGTTAAATTCGTAAAGCTGGTAGGAGCTGCTGGTCTATATGTACATATACGAATTGGTCCTTATGTGTGCGCGGAATGGAATTACGGGTACATCTCTTTTCCATTCTCAATTCGTCAGTTGCTTTCCATTTCCGTTCTCTCTGGGTTTTACACCTCTTCCCTTTTGTGCAATGCCCATAACGTTTTTTATATTTTATTTTCCCCCCGGAAACTGTTTGATGTAAAAACAGAGGTTTTCCAGTTTGGTTGCATTTCGTACCTGGCATTAAATTCCGCACAGATAATGAACCATTCAAGGTTAAGTATAACTTTACCATTTCGGTGCTTTTGCTTTTTTTTCTTCTCCAGTGTCGTGTTTATCCTCATATTAAGAAAAAATAAATAATGGTTTTGTATAGGCTGAAATGAAGCGATTTACAGCCAAGATTGTCGATGTCTTGAAGCAGGAGAAATTATATGCCTCTCAGGGCGGACCAGTTATTTTATCTCAGGTGGATTTCAATTTTCAAGTACCTTCTTCTATTTCTCTCTCCCTCCTCTCCCTTCGTGAGAGCATAAATGCCTTCGTGAGAGCATAAATGAAAGCAATCCACCCTGGATTGGGGGAGTCAACATTGACTAATTTAGAGAATGATCATGAATATATAAATAAAAAAAATACATAATTGGTAGGATAGTTTTTGGGAAGCCCAAAGCAAAATTATTATAGGTTATGCTAGCAGTTGACAATGTCATCATACCATTCTCGGAGAGTCCTAACAATAGGTTCAACCACCATTATTTTTTACTCCATATGTCCTGGTGATGGTGTCTCACGACTATCACACATTTGAAGTAAGAGTACTTATTANGACTATCACACATTTGAAGTAAGAGTACTTATAAGGTTAATATAATGGCTGCTTTTCTTCTAAAAACAGATTGAAAATGAATATGGAAACGTTCAGTCTTCTTATGGATCTGCTGCTAAATCCTATATCCAATGGGCGGCAACCATGGCTACGTCTTTGAACACGGGAGTTCCTTGGGTTATGTGCAACCAACCTGATGCCCCCGATCCCATTGTGAGGAATCTTTCCGTATCATGACCATAAATTGTAGACGACAAATCTTAATTGCTATAGTTACATTTTACAGCTAGGCCAAATTTTGATTGAATATAAACTTACCTTATTATAAACAACTTCCCCGTGACATGTGGCCCCACAGATTAACACTTGCAATGGATTCTACTGTGATCAATTCACGCCAAATTCTAAGAATAAGCCCAAAATCTGGACTGAGAATTGGACTGGATGGTAGACTTTCGCATTTGCTGTTTCCTGCATTTTTTTCTCTGTCAACTCGATTTCTTAATTACGCACGAGTCATTTACGCTTTTGACAATTTCGATTGTTTTATCATAGGTTTCTTTCCTTTGGTGGAGCCTCGCCATACAGACCCGTGGAAGATCTTGCATATGCTGTGGCACGCTTTTATCAGAATGGTGGAACTTTACAGAATTATTACATGGTACTCCACTTGTGATATGCTCATTATGGTTGACAGAATAAATGATTTATTTACGTTTCCTTGAAACGTATGAACCCATGATAGATGGCATCGGTTTTTCCTTATTTTCTCTAATACAGTACCACGGTGGGACAAACTTTGGTAGGACTACTGGTGGACCGTTTATTTCTACTAGTTATGATTATGATGCCCCTATAGATGAGTATGGTATGGTTTCCGTCTATTAAATATTGTTCTTAATTGATTTGTTATGATGTAAAAATCTTCTCAAGTATTGCAATTATATCTTCAAATTTTGTGCAAAGAATGAAGATGCTGGTTGGAATTGTAGTGATGTTGTGAACTTGATCATAAAAATGGAAAAAAAGAAACGATATGGATACACGATCATCCTAATTCTTTACAATCTACTTCTCTTCTATACGATTATTCTTCTATTCTGCAGGACTGGTTAGGCAACCTAATTGGGGTCACTTGAGGGAAGTCCACGAGGCTATAAAGATGTGCGAAGAAGCATTAGTGAGCACAGAACCCGCAGTTAGTTCTCTTGGTCAAAATTTGGAGGTAGGTTATTCCGATAACTGTCTTTTCGTCTTAAAACTATCAAGAGCTTACCCAGTACAATAATAAGTTGAAATGTACGTCTAGTTTGGATTCCTTTTAGTAGGGGAAACAATTAGAGTTTGACTTGGTATACGAAAGAACGACTACTATTTCTGGCTTTAGTTTAACATGGAACCTATCGGAATTATGCATCAGAATGTATGGTAAGAAAATCAGAAGAAACTCCTCGCAGAAATTTTGAAGAGAGTATCCAAGGAAAAGTTGTCCAGATCACAATTATAAAACTGTGCTCTTACCTTAAATAATCATATTCCTTCGTGTGCTGTGCATTCATTGAATAAAGATGGTCAAAAATGGTTAAGATGTTATTCTTTGTACTAATTTCAGGCGACTGTTTATAAGTCCGGTTCTCAATGTTGTGCTTTTCTTGCCAATGTGGATACCCAATCTGATGCGACGGTGACTTTCAATGGTAATACATATCATTTGCCAGCATGGTCTGTTAGCATCTTGCCTGACTGCAAGAATGTGGTGCTCAATACTGCAAAGGTTATATTGTTTTCTTCTCAGCAAATGTATTTGCAGCCGAGAACTAAAATTCTTATCTTTTGTTTGTGACTTGTCATTGTTGGTACTCTAGTCAAGTGAATATTTCCTTTCAATTCTTATCGCTACTTTTATTTGCTCCTAATTGACTTAATTGTTGCACGGATGAAGTATACCTCATTTTATGGCAGATTAATTCGGTAACAATGAGGCCATCCTTTTCAAACCAACCTTTGAAAGTTGATGCTAGTGCTTCTGAAGCATTTGACTCAGGATGGGGTTGGATAGACGAACCAGTTGGTATCTCAAAGGCTAATTCTTTTGCGAAACTTGGACTTTCAGAGCAAATAAATACTACAGCAGATCAAAGCGATTACTTGTGGTATTCTTTAAGGTACGTACTCTATTTATTATTAAATCTTCAGTTTCTTTATTCAACGGACTGCCAACCAGTTTCTAAAAATAGTTTTGTCAACTTTTGCTACTACCATTTGGCAGCACTGATATAAAAGGTGACGAACCTTTCCTTGAAAATGGAACGGAAACTGTCCTCCATGTTGAATCCCTTGGCCATGCTCTTCACGTTTTTATTAATAAAAAGCTTGCAGGTGATTGGAATTAATTATTTGGTTCTGTGCGTTTGAATGTCTTTAAAATTACTCCTGCGTTGTTGCAATGGTGCTGCTTTATAGATGTCGTTTGAATTTCTTTGTAGGAAGTGGAAGAGGTAGTAAAGGCAATTCTAAGGTTTCTTTGGAGATCCCCATCACACTGGTACCTGGGAAAAATACAATTGACCTCCTGAGTTTGACAGTGGGACTTCAGGTTCTGCTTCACTTAAATTTGTGCCGGCATATATCTTGCGAGAAATCATTACCTGAATCTCAAAAAAAAAATTGCAATGTGAATTTCTTTTATTGGATGATTTTTTATTATATATTTTTAACCCACAAACTCTGTAATGCAATATATCAGCATTAAGGTTATTTCATGTATGATTTATAAGAATAAGAAAATAGTTAGAGTTGTTTCCTACTGCGAGGGGACTCCTTGTTTTACAAGATTGGTCTAGATTATGTAGAACATTTTCTCGGTTATATAAATATGATTTTGGTCTTGTATTTTGAATTTTCTCTGTACCTTCAAATGTTGAATTTAGTCCTTTATTTTGAATAAAGTTTAAAATTGATTCTGGTTAACTCTTCTAAATATTTTTAGTCTCTATTAGTCTTTCCTTTATAAAGGTTGAAAATACGTTTTCTATTCATCTTTCTTTTATAAAGGTTGGAAATACGTTTGCTAGGGTCGAAGATACCTCTCATACAAGTTTATTAGATGTTGTTCTGCTAAGACAATTGCTTGCATTTTAACATTTCATCATCTTATTCAAGTATGCACCATAATTATGGGTAGCTTTTTCTGTGAATGACGTGTAAGTGAGTTAAACCACAAAAGGTAAAGTATGAGGCACATGGATTTCCACTAACAATCTGTTGATTCAGACCACGTTCGATGCCCCTGATGGTAGTGACCCTGTTGCATTAGACTTCACAGGCTTTGGAAAGGGCGAAGCATGGATAAACGGACAAAGTATTGGCCGTTATTGGCCATCATATATTGCCTCCAGTCATTGTACCGCATATTGCAATTACAGAGGAGCTTATAGGTCAAGCAAATGCCTTAAGAACTGTGACAAACCATCCCAAACTCTGTAAGTTTTCACTAACTTGAGGATAAGGCTTCCAAGTAACTTCAAATGTCCTTGTATCTTATCTTCCTAATTCTCAGATACCATGTACCTCAATCCTGGCTGAAACCTACCGGCAACACCCTAGTACTTTTTGAGGAAATTGGCAGCGATCCAACTCGATTGTCGTTCGCTTCGAAACAGATCGAATCTGTGTGTGCCCATGTATCTGAGTCCCATCCACCACCTGTAGATATGTGGAGCTCAGACACCAAACTACAGAAATCAGGACCCGTACTCTCTCTTGAGTGTCCATCTCCCAATCAGATCATTTCTTCTATAAAATTTGCAAGTTTTGGCACTCCTCTTGGAACTTGTGGGAGCTTTAGCCAAGGTCAATGCAGCAGCCAAAATGCACTCTCCACTGTACAAAAGGTTTTATATTTCCTGATACAGTAGAAATTTATGGTGTTTCTGTGCATGTGTTAGAACTGGATTGTGTACTCATTGATGCTTACTCTTGTCTACAGGCTTGCATTGGATCGAAAAGTTGTAGCGTTCAAGTGTCGATTAAAGCATTCGGCGATCCTTGTAGAGGAAAAACAAAGAGCTTGGCTGTGGAAGCCTCTTGTGAATAACAAGGTACGTACTATGATTACTACCGAACTAAAGGAAGAGAGGAAACTAAAAATAAAAAAATTTAAAAAAAAAATTGAGAAAAAAATACTTGAATATCAGAATTTGGTGCATTATATCTTGCAAAAGGCTAATAAACTCCATCAAAATGGATCAATCTGTATAACAATAAAGGTGAGTTCTTGGGATAGAAAGCTCTTCAATTTCTAATGCACATTTCTAAGCTTCTGAAACTTTGGTGTTCTGTTTTTCATCTGCACTGTTTTATTGTTCATTTAGTTCATATAATTGTCTTTTCCTAAGTTATATAATAAAAAAAAAAATGATGAAATTTTGTATCATTATTATTTTAAGAGTTGTAATATTATTTTTAACTTTTCATCAACATTTTTTAACTAAAAATTATTTAAAACTTCGACTGACATTTGGAACTAAGAATGGTGTAATGGTGAGATCTAGAAATGTGTGACAATTCAAATTTTCATTTGAAGTCACAACCATACCATTCCAATTCCTTATGAAATCCAAAATTCTAAGTGATCTTATGTACAATGTTTTAATTTGAATACTTGGTAAGTGTATCCTAAATGTTAATGGATTAGGTCAACTAATGACGATCTTTGCTTAATTAGTTGCTTTCCCATTTAATTTAGAGATTAGTTCTTGAAGTCATGTAGCTTTTGTAGTTGCTATATACTTGGGCTTCATAGTGGCCAGTGTTACCATTAATTGCTTCCATTTTTGGGATTGATTGGCTATTCAATGTGATATACCCGGTACCAATCGAAATTGGATTGTTATCGTTCAATCAATTCAAGGACTCATGTTAAGGGTGTATATGAGTTAGGATGGATATGATTTCAGGCTTTTTTGATCAACCAATTCGAGTTGGTCAATCTTCCAAACGATCAATCGATTCATGAGAAGGCCCACAACTCATATAATTTCGGATCGAGTGTTCAACAATGAGCAAAATTTATAACAATTTCACAATCTTGCCATAAAATCATTGGATACAATCAAATTAAGGTATCCAAAAAGTGGAAGCTAGTCATGCTAACATAGGTTAGGTGAAATCTCATAGATTTCGGTTCAATTGGGTATGAGTCTATTATGACAGAATGCTACATAAAAGATCACGTTACCTTTTGATAAGTTTGAATATGTCATTGGATAGGTCTACTATACTAATCTAATACTCGGACGTGTGCTAGGCCAAATATCATACAAGTGAGTAAGTTTCAACTGACGTAAGTTCTTTTATCTTTCGAGCGTTGCCACAACATTTAAACTTTAATATATATGATACAAATCCTAACGAATTATATTGGAACATTTAATAATTTAATTCATCCTTAGCAAATAATATAACAACAATTATATTTAATGAAGATTGTCCCATTTTTTCAAAGAAATAAAATAAAATAACTAAAACCTTGTCCCCCTTCCAACTTTGTGTCGACATGTTTTACTTTTCAAAAATAAAATAAAGTTAGTAATTGATTGGATTACATAAAATAAATAAGGCACTGTAGTTATAGTTTTTTTTTTTTTTTTTTTTTTTTTTTTTTTTTTTTTTTTTTTTTTTTNAGCTCATATAATAAAATAAATATAGAGTTTTAATCTCCTACGCTACAATACCACTTTAAATGCATTACATATATCATATACGTTTCGTCTATATATATCTATATATTATGTATATGTATATGTACGAATATCGAATAAAATTTATCAACTCTGTCATCCTCTATTGACTTGAAACACGTCGACAATTGCAAAGAACAATGAGAATCAAGACAATTTTTCTCGATTTATTTACCTTGTAGCCTTGCTTCCCACTGTAGTTACAATTATAGCATGTGTATGGTCCAATCCACAAGCGCTATGTGAACTCGACGTCATCTCCACCTTCGTCTATATATAACTCGTTTTGACCGAACTTACTAAATCTACTTCCTACAACACCCGAAGATGACTCGACTAAATATCGAGTCTTTTTAGTCAATCACGTTTCTCAATTATCGAATCTCTCTCTCTCTTTTTTTTTTTTTTTTTTTTTTTTTTTTTTTTTTTTTTTTTTTTTTTTTTTTTTTTTTTTTTTTNCTTCATATTTATTTTTTTAGAACATAAAAAAAAAATAAAAAAAAAATAAAGATGAAGAATATGATTTTTCTTGTCAGAAAAAATAAAAAAAAAGGAAGGTCGAAAAAGGAAAGTTGAAAAAAAAAAGGGAAAAAAGAAAGCTTTAGAGAAGCGATGATGGTAAAGAGTTGCAAGCAGTACAAATATCCAAATGTACGGCCATCGCTGCGAAACTGCCCCATTTTTTCTGGTTTCCATAGCCCCACACCCTTCGATCTCTCTCAGTACTCTCCATTTCTCACGCCGCCGCCCTCCGCCGCGCACCGGTGACATGNTGCAAGCAGTACAAATATCCAAATGTACGGCCATCGCTGCGAAACTGCCCCATTCTTTCTGGTTTCCATAGCCCCACACCCTTCGATCTCTCTCAGTACTCTCCATTTCTCACGCCGCCGCCCTCCGCAGCGCACCGGTGACATGTTTCTTCTCAACTCCTTTACCTCCGTCCACCGGTAACTCCAGGATCTGATTCAAATTTCCGGTCTTCCTGTTATGTTCTATTTTGCTTTTTCCCCTTTCGGATTATTGATTTCATGTTTCTTCTGCTGGATCCGCGTTGTTTTTTGATTTCGATCTCGACCGATGGGACTTTCTATGGTCGGGATCGGAATGGGGCCATGAATTTTTGCGATGAATTGTGTGACTGCTGCAATGGAGTTTGAATTGGTGGTTAATTCCTTTTTGTTCTTTTGGATGTTTGATTTTTCAGATGAGTATTCCGTTTGAATTTCCGGGTAGCGGCTGGAAGGCTTCCGGAAATGTGTTCCAATTCATGGTATTAACGGGATTCTAAATCCAATCCTCCTCTTATTTGTTCGCTTCTAGTTCTACTTTGGATTTGAATGGCTTGGCGCTGAATGGTGTTTAGTTTTTTTTGGTAATTGTATAGATACATATATGGAGAAATTTGTGAGGTTATCACGGGCTAGGTTTTTGAAATTGTTGGATTGATGGAAGGAATAAATAGACGGTATCTAATTGCGCACAAGGATCATAAATTTTTTTTCTGGATGCGGGGAGGATTCTCCAGAGAGGTGGCATAGATAGCTTTTTTGTTTAACTTTTATGGATTTTGTTTCGTAAATTTGGGTTTTCTTTGGGTATACCAAATAGTTATTAACATGAAAAACAGAATTTGTGTTGCTACTGATATGGAGGTGGATAATGAAGAAGAAGAAGTACCTCATCTCTTGGACTTGAACACAAGAGGAAGAGTGGATGATGGTCATCAACTTAGATCAAGTGATTCACTGTTCCCTGGTCTTATTGATGATGTTGCCATGGATTGCCTTGCTTTGGCTTGCCCATCGGATTACACTTCGTTGTCGTGTATTAACTCGAGGTTTAACAAGTTAGTCAAAAATGGTGATCTATATGGGTGGAGAAAGCATTTGGGGATTAAGGAGCATTGGGTGTATCTGGTTTGTGACTTAAAGGGTTGGGAAGCATTTGATCCTTTGAGAAAATTATGGATGACTTTGCCTAAGATGCCTTGTGATGAGTGCTTCCATCACGCAGACAAGGAATCGTTAGCTGTAGGAAACGAACTGTTAGTTTTTGGGCGTGAGATGTTTGATTTTGCTATATGGAAGTATAACTCGACTTGTAAGAGTTGGGCAAAGTGTCAAGGAATGAATCTACCTCGCTGTCTGTTTGGCTCCGGTAGCCTTGGTTCAATCGCTATCGTTGCAGGTGGGAGTGATATAAACGGGAACGTTTTAGACTCTGCAGAGTTGTATGACTCTTCATTGGGTACATGGGAAACACTACCGAAGATGACGACCCCGCGTAGATTATGCTCGGGATTTTTCATGGATGGGAAGTTTTACGTGATCGGTGGAATGTTGAGCTCCACTGTTTCATTAACTTGTGGGGAGGAGTACAATTTTGAAACAAGAAAATGGAGAAAAATTGAGGGAATGTATCCGTATGTTAATAGGGCTGCTCAGGCGCCTCCCCTTGTTGCTGTGGTGGATAACGAATTATATGCAGTGGAGTATTTAAGCAACCTGATTAAGAGGTATGACAAGGGGAAGAACATGTGGAATATATTGGGAAGGCTTCCTCTGAGGGCTGATTCTTCAAACGGATGGGGCCTGGCTTTCAAAGCCTGTGGGGAGGAACTTCTGGTTGTAGGTGGGCAAAAAGGTCCAAATGGTGAAGCGATCGTACTGAACGCTTGTTCTCCGAAGTTCGGGATGAGGAATGGCGCGTTGGATTGGAAGTTTCTTGGTGTGAAGGAGCACGTCGGAGTGTTCGTCTATAACTGTGCTGTTATGGGTTGCTGCTTATAGAATAATTTGAGAGAAGAGAGCCGGAGTCTGAAACCAGATCTTGGTCGGCTACAACTGTTGGTTGGTTGCCATGTACGTATGGTTTTTTCTGTTTTGCATTTGAATCTGCTTATCATCTCTTTTGTTTCTATGGTCAGCTGTTGGTTAGTTTGATCAAGTTCTTCTGTTGTCAGTGACATGCATTCTGTTTCTTCATTCTGTCTTTACTAATAAATCATTATACCCTCTCTGCTCTGCTCACTTCATAACTATTCAATTCTTAACATTTCTATGCTTTGATTCAATGGTATCCGTAGATATTGTCCTTTTTGGACTTTTCTTTGAGATTTCCTTCGAGCTTTTTAAAACGTGTCTGCTAGGGAGAGGTTTCCACACTCTTATAAAGGATGTTTCGTTCTTCTCCTCAACAGATGTGGAATTTCACTATCCACTCCCTTAAGGGCTCAGTGTCCTTATTGTCCCTCGTTCCCCTCTCTAATTGATGTGGGATCTCACAATCCTCTTCTTTGGGGCCCAACATCTTCGCTGACATACCATTCAGTGTCTAGCTTTGATACCATTTGTAACAGTCCAAGCCCATCGGGATTTTGAAAATCATTTTTAGTTTCATAGGATAACTATTTTTATTTTCATGTTTTTGGGGGACATTTTAGCAAAAATTGCTTAACGGGGGAATCTTTTAAGGTGTATAAGAAGATTTAAGGTTAAATTATAAATTTTGTCTCAAAGTTTTGTCGTTTTTGTGAATGATAAAAAAGAAAATATAAAATGATGCCATCTCCTCATAGGCTCCAAATATTTGACTAAAGTCCACTCTACAATAAAGCCTACTCACTAGCCTAACATGCTCAACATTATTATCAATTATTTTTGGGTCGAGTCGATGACAAAATGATGGTTCGACCCGTCCTTAACTTTAGGGAGTGACGAGCTGATTTTGGTTCGAAATCTATTAAGTTGAAGATAGTGTAGACGAAATTCAATAGAAGGAAGAGAAGAGACGATTTGGGAAGTAGTGATTTACAATTGTTTTAAGTATGCTTTAATCCTAAAATATTAGGCCCTTCCCTTTTTACCCATTTGTGGTTTTTTCTCTAATTTTGTTTTGCTTTTGCTTTGAATGATAACTTTAAAAAATTTTGATGTTGATGTTCTTGGAGCTATCATCTTCGGAAAAAGGTTTTTAGCGATTGGGGTCGGTTTAAGGTGGTCAACCAACGCCACTTTAGAACAAATTATCAATTCTCAACATTAACAACTAAGTTTTTATGGCAATTTAAAACCTTTAAAAGCTAAACCATCTCGTTCGATAACAATTTTATTTTTTAAAATTGTTGTTCTTTTATTTTCGATCTTTTATAAAAATTCAAAAATAATTTTTTTTTAGTGAAAATTGAACTTTTTCCTATTGGTTCAAGAATATAATATTTTATCCCTAAGTTATTGGGTTATTTGATACATTAACTAAAGAAATATTTATAAATAACAATATTAATAATAATAATAAAAAAAGTGAATATAACTTAGTTTTCAATTAAAATTTAGAAAGATATATATAAAACTTTTGTTTCTTTCGAAAACGACAAAAGGAAGTGGGCAAGCCCTAATTTGATTTGGAAGGATAATTGTCGGCTTACTAAATCGCACTAAATGGACCGTTGCCTTCTGAGTTTTTATATTTTTTTTTAATAAAATTTAAAAATGTTATTTAAAGCTTCTTGAATCATCCACCAAAAAATTATTTTAAAAAGTGTTTTTTAAATTTAAAATTTTAATAATTTCTGTATCATTCACTCTAAACATTAAAAAATATCGATAAGGTTTTTTTTTCCAGTCTTTTAATTAAGATTATGGTCTTAAATATTTTAGATTTTAGGTTTAGAACCGTCTCGATTCAAAATACTAAAAAATTAAAACGAGAAAGTAGATTTTGAGAAATGACCATTGATACCCTTGTAAAAATCGAAGAAAAATGTTACTAAAAAAAAAAAAAAAAAATCGAACCACTATCAAACTCAATCCTTGAGTGATGAATAAAAGAGATAAATTTTAAAAAAATAATAATATGTGATTCGTGGTTGAACTCTATTGAACGAGCGGCATAGTCTGAAAAAGAATTTGAGTGGGAAATTGTTAGCCGTGTGACTAAGATTTTGTAGGACCTTGTAACATCTAAGGGGTGCACGAATGAATCGGGTCATACTCGAATGAGAGCTATCCTAAGAATAAGATGACAAAGAAAGGCTTAGAAGAATTGAAAGTTACTATCTATACGAGTAAGGTGCACCTCCGGATGACTCAATCATATTAACTTCATGATTAAGTGAATTTTGCTGGTAGACATTTTATGTTGGGTGACCTCTTGAAAATTTTACTGAAATGCATTTGAGTGAGAACAAAGCATGATGGAATAACTCGTGTTGGTTTGTGGAAAGATCGATATCGACAGATATTGACAACCCTAACCACGTGCAATGACTAGGCATACACGTCACTAGGAATTACACCACTACCATACCCCTTTCAATCAATTGCATAATTGGCCATTATTTCCACATGTCACAAGCTCATTTGTCAAGCGTGCCACGTTTCATTTGTTATTGTGTTTTCCTTGTCATCCCAAAATGGGATTGTTGAGATATCACATCACGTGTCACATATCAACACTACCTTTGCCCATTTGATTTGTTAATCCTAAAACTTTTAAAAACAAAAATATTTGAAGAAAATTAGGTTCATGATTCTGAGATACGTCACAATATTTAAAAATAAAAATTTTTGAAAAAAATTAGGTTCATACGATAGAACATAGGACCGAAAATTCTCATGCCATCCGTTCAAATCTGGTTCTTGGCACATCATGAATAATTTCAACTTTTTTCATCGGGTTCGAGTAGAAACTAAAAGCATGGATCAACATCACTTCAATCCTTATTAATAATGCTACCACCATATAAACTACTTTTTAAAATGCTTTATAATGTTTCGAGTGAAAAAGATGATTAGGTTTGATCTACCACGTATGAATATACACTTTATTGAAACAAAAAGTTATAAATAGTAAGCAATTCCACGTTATAATTAGCTTTTGAGAATACACACCTCCAATATAGTGACTACAATCATGAAGCTCTCGATATCATTCATGTAATCATTTGTTTACACATTGGTTATCACATTAGTTTACTTACAAGCTTGACAAACTGTATAC
>NW_019646668.1:0-1170 GCF_002806865.2 Cucurbita pepo subsp. pepo
GGCGGACAACAAATAAACAACTTTTTGTACAAGAAAAAAAAGGAAACATAAATGGAATGGGAGAACGACGACGTTCCGATGGAGTTGTTTGACCGTTACTGCCCGTTGACCGATTCTGTGAAGATTTGATTCATGATAGAGAGAAGTGAACTCCACTCAACCGTTAAATTTCAAACTATTTGAAGCGGCGCTTAGACAAAAATTATGGAGTTTTGACCAATGACTTATGGTGTAGAGACGTGAATGATCTTTGTAAGCGCGTTCATACTCTCGAAATATATTATAACATGCTCGTCGTTAAATTTTAGATCTCTGAAACGTTATTCTAAAAATATTTTTTTTTATCTATTTAAGGTAAGAAAACACGGATTAATATACTAAGTTCAATAAACTATCACACATTTCAACGACAATACGTGACTTTTTATGAATTTTGTTTTTACTTCATAATTTCAATTTGAATTAAGTTGCATAAGTTCAATTAATGCGATCGAGACAAAGAGATCAAATTCTGTAGTCAAGAATGTTGGAGTAAGAAATTGACATTTTGTAGCTCATCATAAATTGAATAATTCATACGATCTTAAAAAATAAGGTTATTAAAGGTCATCAGATTACGCTTATCCGATAAAATTCCTATTAAACAATATGATCTTTTAGTAATACAAGTTATGGAAATAACATATAAATAAAATATACTCCTACAATTAATATATGAACGAAACCATTAGTACCATGTTTCAAAAATATCTATTTACCTTGAAGAGTAACATTAATTCAGGAAAAAAAAATTAAAAAGTTTGGAGATAATCTGTAAAGTATAGATAAACGGTTTATGCTCTTATATTGAATAATAAAAATTTTAAAATTAAGCGTATTTTGAAATATTATAAAACACGAAAGGATTATGAGTATTTTTATTAATTTAATTAAGAATATTTCAATCAATTATTGTAAATTATGTCAACTTTATTTTTATTTTTAGATTTTGAATTTAATGTGAAATAAAATCATTATATATCTTTAATGTCAATGATCTTAAATGAACAAACTTTGAGTAGAAATTTGTTTTGTTTCGCCAACTTTTTAGTCAAGTAATGTGAAATATATTTATTTAATGAATCTCTACCGCTTCAACCACAAAATAAATAATGTTTTTTTTTTTTTTTT
>NW_019646668.1:3226-6384 GCF_002806865.2 Cucurbita pepo subsp. pepo
TTTTTTTTTTTTTTTTAATTCCAGCGAAGAATATTATTAAAGGAAACCATATTTTAACTAAAAAATAAATAGATTTTTCATAGCTCTAGAAAATCACGTGACAGCCAAATTTGAAAACTGATCTGATTCAGTTTCTTTCAAAAAATTTCGTCCAAATGTGTGCGGTCAGCGGGTCCCACACCATTAATAAAATTAAAACATAGTGACGTCCAACCAGAAAGAGTGTACCCACCTTACCTTTTTCTTAAAATAAAAAAAAATAATAATAATAAATGTTAAAAACATAATTGATATAAAAAAAAATATCATATCAAAGTTTAAGATAAAAATGGTATTAGATATGAGAAACTATTTAGTGTCGATATCTTATTCAAACGACAACTATATTAATCTTTTTAGGACATAATTAGGTCAAAAATAGTTTCGAAATAATCTAAAACAGACAAAACGAGTCAGTTAGAGATAAACTAAATGGAGGAAACTTACTATAAGAGAGGAATTCAACATTTGAACTCAAGGAAAGCAATAAATTGTCTTTATGTTCGGGTGAAGAAAAAAGAAAAAAAAAATTGAATTCCAATTTTCTCTATTTTGAAAACAGACGACACGTCGTTTAGTTGGTTTCACATGATCGTAGCCCATTCCCATTGAATAGAGACATGCAAGTACAAGATGTAAAGTCGTTCACTCAAATGAATTGGTCCAAATTTTAGTGAATTATCGTAACTTTTGTTTATCATTGAAAAGTAATTAATATGTTCTTAATTTGATTTGATTTTTGTGTTTAGTAAAAAAAATTTATAAGTTAATTGAGTTAATAGATGGAACCAAATTTGTTATTAAATTCATAAATAAATAAAAAATAAAATCAATTCACAAACAAGTCATTTAAAAAATATTTAATAAATTTTTAAATGTTAATTTTATGTCTAAGTTATTCAACTTTAAAAAGTGGGTAATAAATTCTTACATTTTTAAAAATATTTTATAACTTTCAAAAATACATTTAAAAAAGTATTAATAAATTTTTTTCAAGTTAAGAATATTTTTTTAAATAAGGTACGGATAGTATTGTCTTATGATTTAAATTTTTTATGAAAAATTTAAGGGTATTATTAAAAACTTAATAAATATTAAACAAACTATCAAGTTTAAAAATAAATTTTATTAGTTTAACCAATATTCTACAATAAAAAAATCATACAAAGTTTAAAAGTAAATTTATTAGTTTAATCAATATTCTATTATAAAGTAAAAATTGTTGAAAGTTTAAAAGTAAATTTTATTAGTTTAACCAATATTCTATAATAAAAAAATCCTACAAAGTTTAAAAGTGAATTTTATTTGTTTAACCAATATTCTATAATAAAAGTAATAAATTCAGAAGTTCAAATTCTGGCATTATGATGTAATAAAAAAAAATTACAATATTTTATTGCATACGTAATAATCGCCTATTCGATTTAAAAAGTTTAATAATTTTATTTTGGTAATTTTAATTGAGAAAAATAAAAAAAAAATAATAATAAAAGAATAAAAGGAGTAGACGGCAGCAGTGTTAGACTTTTCATTGTGAAAGACGGCAAGCAGTAAGCAGTTTCGTAGCTTTGAAGGGTACAGAATTTTGCTTATTTATTTGCGACAAAGGGTCTAATCGGCAAACACTGCAACCACTGCAAGCACCTTCGGCGTGTCAATGGCGAAGCTGTATGCGTCGTGTGCAGCAATGGTGGCGGTGCAAATTGGGTATGGCGGATCCAACATTCTTATGAAAGTGGCTAGCGAGAAGGATCTTGATCCTTTCGTGTTCTTCGTGTATCGCCATATCATCGCCTTCCTCGTCTTGCTTCCTTTCGCTTATGTGATCGATAGGTGCAATAATAAAAGTCGTTTGTGTTCTTCCTTCGATTCATGGTTGATTATATGGTGATGATTGTTTGAATCATGCAGAAACAAACGGACTTCTTTGACGATTTCCATGACCATTAAGATCTTCTTGCTCGCCATTTTAGGCTCAACTATTTACTTGAATCTTTTCTACCTTGGAATTAAGTATACTTCAGCCACCGTCGCTTCCGCTTTCAGTAATGTCACTCCCAGCTTCACCTTCGTCATGGCTGTTTTGTTCAGGTACTCAAATAGAATTCATAACTCAACTCAATCCAATTCAACCGTCTATTGAGTGTTCGAGTTGTTTCCATTGTCAACTTCTCCCTGCCAATAGTTATATACTGTGAGCAATTGTTGTTACTCTCTTGCTTGCATATATAACGTCTCTTCCAAAATCTCTCTTTAAAAAATCTCTCTCTGCCATTATTTTCTAAAACCGAAGTTAGAGGCTCGAGCATACGTCGTTTGGCCGTAGGCGACGTAAGAACGAATTAGCTTAGCTCACTTGTCGTTGGAAAGTGAGTACCGCACAATCGCAAGTTCGGTGCCATCAAGAGTGCGATTGTGACAAGTACTCTCCATATTACATTAATAACTAAAATTTTTTAAAATTTAAATATCAAATATTTATAAATCACACTTATGATCACGTCTAACCCCATTTTTATTGTTTTGNAACACTCCTATGATCAGGTCGGTTGTTTTACATTATTTTTTTTTTTTAATTTTAATTTTGGGAAACTTTTTCCCAACTTTTAAAATGTGGGTGTAGTTGTACTAAAATTCCATTTTTACACACATTTTTGTCTCATTTTTTTCATTTTGTCGATAAATATGAATCATTCAAAAGTACTTCTTTACTAGTTTTGTAATTTATTATTATTATTATTTTAAAATTAACAACCATAGAAATTGGAACTTTTCAACTTTACAAAAGCTAAAATATCTCCCATCACTAAACAATATTAACATTGATCTAAAGGTGATGTATTTTCTTGAGGGAATCCTTACTTTTAATTTCGATCGAATACATTTTCAAAAGTAATGCCTTCTCCCTTTACGTTTAAAGATATATTCGAAGTCGAGGGCATACATTTTTATGCCTAAAATTTCAATCTATTTATTTGATTTGTGGATGTGACATACTTTTACCGAACAATATTTATTTCTTCATTTATGTTTATAATTCTCGATGATATTTAAATAATATTTTTGTAACAGTTCAAGTTCATTACTAGCAAATATGGTTTTTTTTTTTTTTTTTTTTT